>NC_057404.1:3471997-3611949 GCF_019320065.1 Cervus canadensis
GGTCAGAATAAAGAATGATGAATAGTCTCTTAATCTCCAGGCTTCTCTGCCTCCTGACTTCATAGAGATGCAGTAAGAACATACTAAAATAATCAATAAGTGTTTCTTATAAAGTTATTCGAATTCAAGTATCTATTACTATAAGCGTAATATATGTATCCTGCTGCTGCCGCTGCTAACTCGCTTCAGTCGTGTCCGACTCTGTGTGACCTCATAGACGGCAGCCCACCAGGCTCCCCCGTCCCTGGGATTCTCCAGGCAAGAACACTGGAGTGGGTTGCCATTTCCTTCTCCAATGCATGAAAGTGAAAAGTGAAAGTGATGTCGCTCAGTCGTGTCCGACTTAGTGACCTCCATGGACTGTAGCCTACCCAGGTTCCTCGTCCTATGGAGATTGTTCCACCGGCAAGGGTACGAAGGGGGTACCATTGCCTAATCTCCGAATATGATGTATCAAACTAAAAGAATCACAAATGAAGCAGCTTGGGAGACAGAGTACAACCCCGAGATAAATAAGAAATGCCATTAATCTATAGGTCAAAAGATAATCCAGGCAAAGACAGACCACCTTCAGACTTTTATCATCATAGATTAGTTTTGACTGTTTTTGAGCTTCTTATGATGGGATTATATAGCTTGTGCCCTTGCATCATCATCTTCTTTTGCTCAGTTTATTTGTCCATGTTGTTGCATTATCAGTTCAGTTCTTTTATTTTTGCTTAAAAAATAATTTTTGTTTTATAGCAAAATTGAGGGGAAGGAATAGAGATTTCTCATATAACCCCTGTCCGCACACATGCACAGCCTTCTCCATTATCAACGTTTCCCACCAGAGTGATGTATTTGTTACAATTAATGAACCTACATTAACACATCATTATTAGCCCAGGGTCTAAGTTACTATTCAGTCTTGGTTTTGTAAGTTTTATGGGTTTGGACAAATGTACAATGGCATGTATCCATCACTAGGTTATTTTCACTGCTCTGAAGATCCTCTGTACTCTGCCACGTCACCTCTCCCCTCATCCTCCAACTCTGGGAAACCACTGATCTTTTTACTGTCGTCGGAGTTCTGCCTTTTTCAGGATGTTACTTGAATCATACCGTATGAGGTCTTTTCAGACTGGCTTCTTTCACTGAGTGGTACATGTTTAAGTTTACTCCATGTCTTTTCATGACTTGATAACTCCCTTTTTCTTAGCACTGAGTAATATTCCATTACCTGGATGTACTACAGGTTACTTATTTATTCATCTACTGAGGAACAGCTTGGTTGTTTACAAGTTTGGGAAGTTATAATAAAGTTGTGGTGAACATCTGTGTGTGGGTTTTTGTGTGGACATGAGTTTTCAGCTTCTAATGGTAAACACCAAAGCGAGTGATTGCTGGGTCATAAGGTAAGAAGGTATGTTTAGTTTCGTAAGAAACTGACCATCTGTCTTCCAAAGTGCTCTCCCACCGTACATAGGTGAGATTTTCTGTTGCTCCCCATCCTCACCAGCATTTGGTGGGGTCACATGTTCTGGATAGTGGCTGTTCTAATGAGTGTGTGGTGGTCTCATTACTGTTTAAATTTGCATTTCCCTGGTCACATATGAAGTGGAACATCTTTCATATGCTTATTTGCCATCTGTGTGTCTTCTTTGGTGAGTTATCTGTTGAAGTCTTTGGACCATTTCTAATTAGTTTTTTTTTTTTTTTTTTTTATTGTTGAAGTTTTAACAGTTTCTTTGTTTTGGATAACAGCTCCATATACAATGTGTCTTTTGCAAATATTTTCTCCCAGTCTGTGGCTTGTGTTCTCATTTTTTGACATTGTCTTTTGCAGATTAGAAGTTTTAAATTTCAATGAAGTTTAGCTTATCAGTTATATCTTTCATGTATCATAACTTTGGTGTTGTATCTAAAAAGCCATCACCAGAAAGATGGTCAACATTTGGACAAATGCAGAAGTAGTAACCAAGTTCTTTCAGGTTTTCTCCTATGTTACCTTATAGGAATTCTATATTTAGGCCTGCAGTCCGTTTCGAGTTAACTTTTATAATGGAGGTAAAGTATGTGTCGGGATTCATTTTTTGTCTGGATGTTCATTTTTTCTAGCATCAGTTGTTGAAAAGACTGTCTTTACTTCATTGTATTGCCTTTGCTCCTTTGTCAAAGGTTTGTATATGTTTATGTGGGCTTTCTCTTCTGTTTTGTTCATCTATTTGTCTATTCTTTTGACAGTACCTCACTGTCTTGATTATTGTAGCTTTGTAGAAATCTTAAAAGTTGTGTAGTTTCAATCTTCCAACATTTCCTTCTCCTTCAATAATTTATTGGCTATTCTGTGTCTTTTTGCCTCTTCCTATATGCTTTAGAATCATTGTTCTACAGAATAACTTTCTAGAGTTCAGTTCCCTTTATTGCTGAATAGTATTCCATTTTCGGATATGCCACCGTTTGTTTACCCATTGATCTGTATGTGGACATTTAGAATGCCTCCAACTTTTGTTTGCTGTAAATAAACTTTCTAGAATTCTTGTATATTTCTTTATTCAGACATGTTTTGTTTCTCTTTTATTTTTGAAATGTCTTTTCAAGTAGTTTTTCTGTTGGGTTTTGTCTTTAATTATTTGAGTAATGCTATTATATTTTGTACAACTATTTCATTGGGCAGTTATGAAACAATTATTGGATATTTAATTTCCAAATACTTGGCAATGATTTGAGATATATTTGTTATTGTTCTTTAATATTATGATCAGAGAACATAGTTTATATGATTCAGATTCTTTCAAAGTACTGGTCTATCTTGGAATATGTTCCTTCTCAATATTTTGGTGTAATGTTTTAAATTTGTCAAATATTCTAGGTTGGTTGATAGTGTTGTTAAAATCTTATATGTGTCCCTGTGGGTTTTTGTCTCCTTGTTTTATCAGTTACTGAGGGAGGAGGTTTAAGTCCTTCAACAGTGACTGTGTGACTATTCTCTCTTTAGTTGTGCCATTTTATTTTGTGTATTTTGAAGCTCCATTATTAGGTGCATATGTATTTGGAATTATGATAAATGGTGAAGTGATGAATTGATCCTTGTTTCATTTGAATTATATCTTCATTTTTATAGAAGATTACTTTTTCTAAAAAACCACTATGATTTTCTAAGGATTAATGTTATGAAGTTGTATCTTTCAGTATCTATCTACTTTTAAGTCATCTAAGTGTTTATATTTAATATGTGAAAAAGAATGCATATACTTCTTATTTTTATAATTGTAATTTATAATTGTTCTTATGATTATTCCTTATTAATAAAAATATTAGTAAGTTTATGATTAATGTAATGATTGATATAGTTGTTTGTAAGCCTGTTTTGCTGTTTTGTCCTTATATTTGTGTCTTTTGATTTTTATATTTTTCATCTTTTTATATTCTGTCTTCTGAGTACTTTTCAATATTCCACTATATCTACTCTAGTAATTTTTATATATTTTAAATTTATATGATAAAATCTAGTCTTTTTGGTTTACAGTTATGTAGGTTTTAAAAATGAGTGGAATTATGTCTGTCACCACAATCAATATATAGAACTTATATAGCATAGAATATTAACTCTCTTTATAGACAGCCTTTCTTCTCACATCCGTCCCCAGGTAAGCACAGATCTGTTCTCCATCCCTGTAGCTTGTGTTTTGCATAATGTGATACAAATAAAAATATATGGTATATAGCCTTGAGTCTGATTGTTTCACTTTGAAAAACGCATCTATGAGTCATATTGTTGTACGTATTGATAGGTCATTCTTTTTAATTGGTACTATATGAGTGTGCCAGGGTTTTAGCCATTTTTGGGGTAAAATATAGTAGGGCTGTTCACAGTTTTTGGTGATTATGAATAAGCAGACTGTCGATATTCCTGTACATATTTCTGTGTTAATATAAATTTTCACTTCTCCTCAGTAAAGAACTGTGCAATATTCACAGCACCTATAAGAGTGAGTGACAGACATCTTGCTCTCAGAAAGTATTTTTATAAGAAGTTGCAGAATATTTAGTTTTAATTCAACTTCTTATTATTTTATTCATATTTATAAATGTCAGTGTTTGAAGTATTTTATGATATTTTATTTACTTAAAAATTCATATGCTGTTATGTTCTGCAGGCTTCAGAGGGTATTAACTATTATGTTAAAGTTCTGATTCTGGGTCTTTGAGAACTCCAGTAGAATATTTGGACCACAGAGCCTCCAAAACATGCAGATGACACAAAGGAAAATTTGCTGACTATATTAACAGGTAATATATAACATTTAGAGTCATATTAAAACCACAAGATATATTGCCAGAGATTAGGGTTTGAGTTTCATCTCCACATTTTACTGGTTGAGTGAATTTAGGGAATTTATTTTATCTCACTAAGCCTCAGTTTGTTTATTTGTAAGATATGGATAAAAAACAAATCTACCATAAGGAATTCTGGAAGGTTAAGTAAGATAATACTAGTCACACATTTTGGATAGCACTTGGCATTCTATGTATGTTGGCTAGTATTAGTAGTAATTATACTTTTTAGGTTATATTATTTGATGATATTTAATAAATGATTAGTATAAATGCTTTATAATCAGTTAGTGCTTTGAAATTCATCTCTCAAATTCATTTGAGAGAACATAGGACAATCATAAAATTCTCAAGTTCTATCAAATGAATTTTAACATTTTCTTTAAGTGTGTGATTTTATATTAGTTTTCTGTTGTTGCCATAACAAATTAACATAAATTTAGTGTCTTAGGCAACATAAATGTATTATAAGTCCATAGATCAGAAGCTCAGTAAGGGTTTCATGGAGCTAAAATCAAGGTGTTGGCAGGCTGACAGTCCTTTCTGATGGCTTTCAAGGAGATTCCATTTCCCTGCTCATTTGGGTTTTTGGCAGAATTAAGTTTCTTATGGTTGTAGAACAAAGGACCTCATTTTCTTGTTGGCTGTACACAGAGGTCATTTCTAGCTTCTAGAGGCTGCTGGCATTCCTTGGCTTGTAGCCCCATTTTCTCCTTGTTTGGGCCTGCACCAAGGGCTTCCCTCATAGCTCAGTTAGTAAAGAATCTGCCTGCAGTGCAGAAGACCCAGGTTCCACCCCTGGGTTGGGAAGATCCCATGGAGAAGGAAATGGCAACCACTCCAGTACCCTTGCCTGGAAAATCCCGTGGATAGAGGAGCCTGGTGGGCCGCAGTACATGGAGTCGCCAAGAGTCAGGCACAACTGAGTGACTAACACTTCACTTCACTTCAAGGCTTGCAACAGTGGACTGAATCCTCCTATTACATCTCTGACCCACTCTTCTACTGTCTCGAATTTTAAGAATGCATTTGATTTGATTGGGCTCACCCAGATAATCCAGTGTCATCTCCACAACTCTAGGTCCTTAAACTTACATCAGCAGTCTCTTGTTCTCATTGAAGATAACATAACCACAGGATCTGTGGATTAGGTAGGTCTAGGCTTTTTTAAAAAAAATCTTTTGCAGGAAGAGAGGTATTATTCTGGCCTACCACAGATTCTAAACAATTTAGGAAATCTCTGTTAGTTCAGGACTCACATATAAGACATGGCACCTCAAAGATGATAGACTTTGCTTTCTAATATCCATTTCCACTGAAAGTACTAATTGATACCCTATGTCCAGTTGGAGGAACTAATGGTTTTCTGATCTTTGTTGGATCAAAGGCTGCCTGAGCCATTGCCACTGTGTAGTAAGAAATGGGGAAGAAAAAAGAACAGATATGGGATTGAACTAACAAGATAAAAAGGAACAAATATATGTAAAGAATGCGAAAGCATTTGGTTTGTGTGTGTGTGTGTGTGTGTGTGTGTGTGTGTGTGTGATCTTGGCCTTGAATGAATGAAGCAGGGCAAAGACTAACAGAGTTTTGCCTAGAGAATGCACTGGTCATAGCAAACACCCTCTTCCAACAACACAAGAGAAGACTCCACACATGGACATCACCAGATGGTCAACACCGAAATCAGATTGATTATATTCTTTGCAGCCAAAAATGGAGAAGCTCTATACAGTCAGCAAAAACAAGACCAGGAGCTGACTGTGGCTCAGATCATGAACTCCTTATTGCCAAATTCACACTTAACTTGAAGGAAACCACTAGACCATTCAGGTATGACTAAATCAAATCCCTTACGATTATAGAGTGGAAATGAGAAATAGATTTAAGGGACTAGATCTGATAGACAGAGTGCCTGATGAACAATGGACGGAGGTTCGTGACATTGTATTGGAGACAGGGGTCAAGACCATCCCCAAGAAAAAGAAATGTAAAAAAGCAAAATGGCTGTCTGAGGCGATCTTACAAATAGCTGTGAAAAGAAGAGAAGCAAAAATCAAAGGAGAAAAGGAAAGATATACCCATTTGAAGGCAGAGTTCCAGAGAATAGCAAGGAGAGATAAGAAAGCATTCCTTAGTGATTAGCGTGAAGAAATAGAGGAAAACTATAGAATGGGAAAAACTAGAGATCTCTTCAAGAAAATTAGATATATCAAGGGAGCATTTCATGCAATGATGGGCTCAATAAAGGACAGAGTTGGTATGGACCTAACAGAAGCAGAAGATATTAGGAAGAGGTGGCAAGAATACACAGAAGAACTATACAAAAAAGATCTTCACGACCCAGATAATCATGGTGGTATTATCACTCACTTAGACATCCTGGAATGTGAAGTCAAATGGGTCTTAGGAAGCATTACTATGAACAAAGCTAGTGGAGGTGATGGAAACCAGTTGAGCTATTTCAAATCCTAAAAGATGATGTTGTGAAAGTGCTGCACTCAATATGACATCAAGTTTGGAAAACTCAGCAATGGCCACAGGACTGGAAAAGGTCAGTTTTCATCCCAGTCCCAAAGAGAGGCATTGCCAAAGAATGTTCAAACTACCACACAATTGTACTCATCTCACACGTTAGTAAAGTGATGCTCAAAATTCTCCAAGCCAGGCTTCAACAGAATGTGAACCGTGAACTTCCAGATATTCAAGCTGGTTTTAGAAAAGACAGAGGAACCAGCGATCAAATTGCTAACATCTGCTGGATCATTGAAAAGGCAAGAGAGTTTCAGAAAAACATCTATTTCTGCTTTATTGAATACTCCAAAGCCTTTGACTGTGTGGATCACAATAAGCTGTGGAAAATTCTGAAAGAGATGGGAATACCAGAACACCTGACTTGCCTTTTGAGAAATCTATATGCAGGTCAGTATCAACAGTTAGAACTAAACATGGAACAACAGACTTGTTCCAAATAGGAAAAGGAGTACGTCAAGGCTGTATATTGTCACCCTGCTTATTTAACATATATGCAGAGTACATCATGAGCAATGCTGGGCTGGAAGAAGCACAAGATGGAATCAAGATTGCTGGGAGAAATATCAATAACCTCAGATATGCAGATGACACCACCCTTATGGCAGAAAGTGAAGAAGGACTAAAGAGCCTCCTGATGAAAGTGAAAGAGAAGAGTGAAAAAGTTGGCTTAAAACTCAACATTCAGAAAACTAAGATCATGGCATCTAGTCCCATCACTTCATGGCAAATAGATGGGGAAACAGTGACAGATTTTATTTTGGGGGGCTCCAAAATCACTGCAGATGGTGACAGCAGCCATGAAATTAAAAGACGCTTACTCCTTGGAAGGAAAGTTATGACCAACCTAAACAGCATGTTAAAAAGGAGAGACATTGCTTTGCTAACAAAGGTCCATCTAGTCAAGGCTATGGTTTTTCCAGTAGTCATGTATAGATGTGAGAGTTGGACTATAAAGAAAGTTGAGCACCGGGAATTGATGCTTTGAACTGTGGTGTTGGAGAAGACTCTTGAGAGTCCCTTGGACTGCAAGGAGATCCAACCAGTCCATCCTAAAGGAGGTCAGTCCTGGGTGTTCATTGGAAGGACTGATGTTGAAGCTGAAACTCCAATATTTTGGCCACCTGATGTGAAGATCTGACTCATTTGAAAAGACCCTGATGCTGGGAAAGATTGAAGGTGGGAGAAGAAGGGGACGACAGAGGATGAGATGGTTGGATGGCATCACTTTCTCGATGGGCATATGTTTAAGTAAACTCCAGGAGCTGATGACGGACAGGGAGGCCTGGGGTTCTGCAGTCTATTGGGTCTCAAAGAGTCAGATATGACTGAGTGACTGAACTGAACTGAATTTTTCTTTCTCTTTCTATACATATGGATAAAATGATACACACACACACAGACACACTTACTCTTTGAGTTAATCCCTTTTTCACATTTGACTTCTCTTGTAGTTCAGCTGGTAAATGATCTGCCTGCAATGTGGGATACCTAGGTTTGATCCCTGGGTTGGGAAGATCCCCTGGAGAAAGAAACGGCTATCCACTCCAGTATTCTGGCCTAGAGAATCCCATGGATTGCATCGTCCATGGGGTGGCAAAGAGTCGGACACGACTGAGCGACTTTCACTTTAATTTTCACATTCATTGAAATACTGGTACTTTTTTAAACAGGTTTTTCTCTTGCTCTTAATATGTTTGGGTATTTTGTTAGGGGTCCTAAACACTCTGGAAGAATCAATAACACAACCATTTAAAATTCCTTTTACAATTTGACTGACCCTGGGCTTCCCTGGTTGCTCAGCTGGTAAAGAGTCCGCCTGCAATGTGGGAGACCTAGATTCAATCCCTGGGTTGGGAAGATCCCCTGGAGAAAGAAAGGGCTATCCACTCCAGTATTCTGGCCTAGAGAATCCCATGGACTGCATCGTCCGTGGGGTGGCAGAGTCGGACACAACTGAGCAACTTTCACTCTGTTCACTTCCACTACACACCTAGAGCCAATTTCCAAATTCTTGCTGGGTGTAGTGTGTTTCTTCTTTCCTCAATAAATAACGCATGAATTGTAGGAAAGATACTTTGAATTTTAAAAAACGCTTTTGAAAATTTTAAAGCAGACTATATTACAAGTATTAATTACCTTGTTAACTGTAAATTTATGCATTATCTTTGGTCTTAATCCCATTAGGTGATAAATTGGGTGGGTAATATCTTCATTTTGGATATGAAGTCAGTGAGATCCAGTGCTGCCCAGCATTAAACTATAGATTCAGGATTTAACCCTGTTTGTTTCCTTGCCTCTAAAATGCAATGGTACTGGAAAATAGGAAGAAATCCTTTTTTTTTCCTCCTTTAAATTTCGAATGTACCTCTCTACTCAAAAAAGGCCTCAGTGGTCTATTTATCTACTTTGTTTTATTGTGAGTATATACAAGGTCTTATGAAGAGAAACTTTTCTGTTATAAGTAAAATTTATTTGCTTCACCATCTTCTCTTCTTTCCTTGCTCTAAATAGTTCAATTCAAAATATATACTTTTGAAAAATTCCTCTGATTAACTCTATCATAGTTAGATTAATTAATTTGTAATTGTAATTTGCTTTACATTTTAATTTATTATTAGATTGAACATTTTAGGGATGTTTATTACTTGTGCATATTTTTTCTTTTATGACATATCAGTTCAGATCCTTACCTGAATTAATTCATTTTTTTACATACATAATTAAATATTTCTGCTTTTGTCATTTTAATTTTATTATATGGGTTTTCCTTTATCACTTCTTCAATCCTGTTTAAAAATAAAAGACTTATCTCATTCAGGGATTTATTATGTACTGTTTTTATTTTAATCTAAGTTTCTTTTGATATCAGAGCCGACATATAATTTTATTCATTGTTTTAAATAAGTGCTCATTAATTATTTTTATATCTCCTAATTAAGATATGCACATATCCTAATATATGTAATACATATGATATATGATAATATATATGATAATATATGATAAAATATATGATAATACATATCCTAATTGAGATACGTAGTTTTCTCCAAGTAGATATCACACATTCAATGCTTGGAATATCTTAATTTTATGATATTATGACTTTGTAAATTTTCTGTTACTGCCATAACAAAGTTTGCACTTTTATCTTCTCAGCCATTTCAGTGTTTTTTATCTCTGATTTTTCAGTTAATATTTTGTAAGCAGTCATAGTTTCTCTTAAAATTGTAGTTTCTCTGTATGTGTCGTGTTCTGCTGTTTTATGGGCCAGAAATAACAGCAGTCTGGGGGTCTTTCTTTTGGATGGGGGCCCTCAGTGACTCACCATAAATAAAAGTAAGTAAATGCTGTCTGTGTGAGCATGACATGATTCTCGACTGTAAGGAAGTGTTCTTTATGAAACTTACCTTATAAATTTTTGATTCTATGAAGATGATCCTTTTCCTGGCTAGTTTTATTGATGATATGTTATTTTAGAGTCTAATATTAAGCTGTTTCATACTTATGATGTGAATCTTTGTTGGTATTTTTGACTTATTGTTTCAATATTCAGTTCAATTCAGTTTGCTAATATTTTACTCAAAATTTTAAAATTTTGTTTTCTAATTCTTCAATAATTTCTTTTGTTGTGGTCAGAGGTCCTTTGAAATTACAGTCTTCTCGTTGACTTAGGATCATTATCATCTTTTCTATTCTCTAAAAGACTATCATTTTTCTTGTATCTATATTGCACCTTAACAAGTATTATCTAGTCTGGAAAGCATAAGAAATTCACTAATAATTTTCAATTCACTAATAAAACTCTTTCCTGCAGGAGATTCTTTTATCTCTTTAAAATGTCTTCTGTGACTAATGGTCTTCTCAGGGTTTTCAAATTTTTCTTTGCTTATTTGTTCTTGTTAAGTATTTCACTTGAAAATAATTTTCCATTTCATTGAGATAATTGACTTTGTTAACACAGACTTGTACATAGTATCATATTTCCAAGATATTTTTATATGTACATTTTTTATTCCTAACTTTATAAAAATGTTAGATTAGATAATTAAAAAATGTTTTCCAGCATAATTATTGTATTTAATTGTCTATTTGAATACTTCTATTGTTATCTAAAACCTTTTTTCCTGGTATTATCCCTTGTCTGATGAAAAGTCTTTAAACATTTTTCATATATGTTATTCTCATTTTGGATGTATTCTAGGTAATCTGTGGTTGTATGTTTGGATTTCACTTCGATTATAAAACAATTGAGCCAAGTACTTTAAAATTTCCGATGTGTATTTGTTTATTTAATGTCTTCAGTTCCAAATATTTATGGTTGTCATTTTGATGTGATCACTCCTTTGTGATCAGAATGTGTACATTAGAGTGTATCTTGGATTTTTTATTCTTATATTTAAAGAGTTTCTCATATTATTACATATACTCCTCAAACCTATGTTTTAAAAGGTTGTATATTATTGCATCATACGATTGTTTGAAATTTTTTCCATAAATTTACAATTCAAATCCTATGAAGCTTTTATTAACGTAGTTAATGCCTAGGTAAATTTACTCTTGCAGCTAAATCTGCATGCCTATCTCTGTTTATTTTCTTAATATAAACTTCCAGAACTAATAATCCTGGATAAAATTGGCTTTAACATTTAATTAAAAGAAGAAAAAAGACTGATGAGGTTTTTGCCTGAATATGTCTTATTTAATTTATTCCTATATAATTTTGTAGTTAAAAATGTATGTACTTGGAATTTTTTGAAGGTTTCTTGGTTGCTTAATGCAACATAATGTATGCTATATAGTGAAGAGAAATTTTTTTGTTGTTCTTTGCTGTATTCCAGTTCCTGGAGGAATGCCTGGCATGTGGTGGATACCTAATGTATTCAGTGACTTTTAAAAAATGTTCAGTGGCTTATTGGAATAGAAGTATTAATGTAATATCTCTCTGTAGAACGCTAAGTTCAATATACTGTAGCTATTAACTCAACTTTATTAATTCTATTCTTCAAATTCTGTCCTAATTTCTGCATTTTTCAATTGACAGTAATATTGGTAGCGCTATCTAGAGTTGCATTCTGTTCAGTTTTTCTCATACTTCTGATATTCTTTGCACCATATATTTTGATGATATCTCTTTTAGTGTGTTAAGGATTATGAATATTTTATTTTTCTATGCATATTAATTTTTAAACATGGAAAGTGATGGAACTTTGTAGAAAATTTATCTGGCAACTAATATTATAGCCACTGCTCCTCTTTACATTTGGATTTGCCTTAAGTTTTGCCTTTGTCCATGTTTATATCATCAATCTCATCCACCTTCATACACCACATCTCTAACTCAGCTGCTATATTATCTTCACTTTCTCATCTCTTACATATTATCAGATGAAGTGATCATTTCATAGATGAGTGGAGAAATAGATGAGTAACGGCGTCAGCTTCGAGTGTTCGCCGGACCTTCCCTGAAGGCCTGTCAGCTATGCATGTCCTTAGGTTTTCACTGAAGACTTGACTTGAGTTCCACCCACCTGTGCTCAGCTCTGCCTTGACAGTTGCACCGCTGCTCTGCATCCCTGGGAGGATGTGGTAAAGCACAGAGTTTGAGAAGTATTGAGTTATGTCTTTAAGACAGTAGCATATGTTTTTATCTAGTACATCAACAAAAGGCTTCTGTAATTTCCTGGTGACTTAATTTAAGTGTCTGATGCTTTCTATACAGCCCGCTGTCCCATATAATTAACATTCATTATAGGACTCACATCTTTCCTGGTCTTTGTATGAGATTTCCTATCCTTACCTCCAGTTGTCAATGAGAAGATACAGTGTTTTACAAGGTCTAATAAAGTACCTGTGTATTCCATGGTGTACTCATTCCTTTGTCTCCATATGGATGAAATGAAAAGGCTTCAGTGCATTCAGCTCATTATTTGGGCCATTTAACAGCAGCAACAGCAGCAAAGAATGGCATTGTTTTCCATTCATGTGTGCAAATAGTTGAGAATATGCTAGGCATATTAAAATGACTTAGTCATTACATTTGGTCTCAGTGTCTGTCTATCAAGTGGCTCTCAACTAGGGATTGTTTTTCTCCCCAGGAGATATTTGGCAACATCTGAAGACATTTTAACAGTTTAGGTTATTGTTGAGGGTAAAGGCCAGGGTGCTGGTAAACATCTTTTGTGTGTGTGTGTGTGTGTGTGTGTGTGTGTGTGTGTGTGTGCCTGGTGGAGAGGTATTTATTCTTATTAAAATCATCATCTTCATCATCATCCCCTTAAGCAATATTTATTTATTTTTTCTTTAATTTTTTTCCATTTATTTTTATTAGTTGGAGGCTAATTACCTTACAATATTATAGTGGTTTTTGCCATACATTGACGTGAATCAGCCATGGATTTACATGTATTCCCCATCCCGATCCCCCCTCCCATGGTAAACATCTTATAATTCATAGGACAGCAAAGAATTATCCAATCCCAAATGTCAGTAGTGCCAAGGAAGAGAATCCCTGGTCTCTCATGTAAAACAAAAGGCATTTTTGAAAGAGTAGAATGAGTATGGAACATGTGTGTAGTGTGGTATAATAAAAATGTAATCATTCATAATGGAATTATTATGATGAATTTGTCTTTTCCTTTCCTAACTATTGAAAAATTTTTAAAGAGAAAGATGAATACAGTGAGAAGGAACCTATTCCTCTTTTATTTATACTTGTCTTGCCTACTTCATAAGTAGAAAAGCAAGTGAGAGAATGGGAAACTGGAAGTGCTTTGTAAGAAGTAAAATAGTACATAAATGTAAGAGAATTGCAGATAAAGACTGTTTATTAAGCACTTAGACTCTATCATACAACTGAGAATAACATTTGAATAATATTCCATTCTCTTCTGTGTTGAAGGACTGAAATTCATAAACTTGTGATGAACAGCTTTTAGAAGTGGAGATACTTGATTTGAAACAACATTTAAGGTGTTTGTGTAACAGCTGTGTATGACCAGGAAGGCTGTAGGTACTGGACTGTGTTTCTCTCATCTTCTTCCCAACAGAGTAAATCCACTCTCATCTGTAGAAACTTATTGAAATTCTGTGTAGACTGTGCTTAAAAAAGAGGATTTGACTGTTAAGGAGACCAGTTGGAAAAAACATTTGTTGATCTAGTCCAAGTCCTTCTATGAAAACTAAGAATATTGAAATTTAGATGTGACTTACTCAAGATTGTGTAGCTATAAAATAATTGAATGGTGAGTGAAATTTAGGTCTTCTGACGAGTGTTTTTTATTTTAGCATATTTATTGCATTAATCTTTATGTCTCTTAAAGCATGATGATCTATGAGAAATTTGGTCTGTGTTTTACTTGAGGGTTCATTAGTTTCTGTGGAGTAACTGTATGGAAACTTACTTGTGCCTTTTTTCCCTGTAAGTTGCTATCTCCAAATCAACAAGAAAGATGAACATTGATTTTTTTCTCCTCAAAAATGGCAATGGAAGATTAATTTAAATTCACATGGTGTCACATTTATTATATTAAGAACAACATGATTAGCCTATCATTAAGACTCTGAGATCTGTTTTCTCTCATTGAATCCAAATCATTTTCTCAGTGCTGTATAATTGAATAGAGAATATTATATTGAGTGCATATGTTTTTCTAAAAGAAGATAATTGTAAAATACTATGATTGTTAATTGTATAGGAGCTAATTTTATTCCTATCATCATTGAATTAAAATATCCCCAACTAGGGGTGTGTCTGTATGTTATTAATACTCTGGTTCTTTGTTTTTCTTGACATCATGAAAGGATGTAAAATTAAAAACATGTATTTAATTTGTATGTAGTAATGTACTACTAGTAAAATTAAATAGTACAAATTAATGTATTAATGTATTAAGAGTTCTTATAGTTAGAACCATTCTTTCCATCAAAAATCTATTGCCAAACTGAGATAACTCAAGCAGATAACTCCAGAAATGTAATTTTTTTCATGGACTTTCTTTCGAAGTCATGTAAAACTACCATGTTGTCTCAATTTGCCCTGAATGTGGGATTATAAAACAGTTTCTCCATTGATGAAAAATGTTTAACCTGGATGATCCATAAAAAGTCTTCCTGTCTTTCCGTGATATTTGTGATACTTTAATGACAGGGGATGAGGATGGTGTTGGAGGGTCAGTGGCATAGTGTCGTCTCTGCTCTAGGAGAAGGAGAAAGCCCTCCTTTCTCTTGCTCAAACGGGAAAGTGATTGAAACTCTGAATCAGCAACTTCAACACATTGTCTTTGTCATCATCATCATCACAGCGTGAGACTGAGCACCTGCGTTTGCTGTGTACCAGTGCCCTGCATCTATTGCCCTATTTAACTTTCACATACCTGGTGTGACTCTCTGCTGGCCATTGTTCGTACCTGCTATATAGACAGATTCACTGAGGCTCGCAGTAGTTAGGTAATTTAGCTCAAGTGTACACTTCTGGTAACTGTCAGACTGTGATCTGTACCCAGGTCACTCTGATTTTCAATTCTAATTTTTTTTCTAAAAATGCATCCCACAACTAACTGAAAGCTGCTACAAAGATGGGCTGCAACCCTGAAAAACAGATAATGTTCTGATATTGATACAGATAATGATATTGATAACATCCATGAATAACAAACACTTATGGAAACTAGAGTAGGAAATTCAGAGACATAAATTCAGAGACATAAAATTTCTAGAAATTCATAAGGTAAGAAGATATATTGATGTATTTGAGAAAGGCAGAACAAAATAAAACATAGGAATGAACTAGTGACGCCATCATACAAAAGTAAAGACAGCACTGACCTGAGGTTTCAAGCAAATAGTTGAGTGGGCATAAATTTTATAAGTGAAATATGTTCCTGAGGTTTGACCCACATTTGTAAATCTTGCAGGAAGTTGTAACAGTGTATCACTGATGGCTGAAAGACCAACGTCACTCAACTGCTGTGATTGTGTCTGTGACACATTCAATGCTGGCATGTCTGTGTGTTAGTCACTCAGTCGTGTCCCGCTCTTTGTGACCCCATGGACAGTAGCCCGCCAGGCTTCTCTTTCCATGGAATTCTGCAGGCAAGAATACTGAAGTGGGTTGCCATCCCCTTCTCCAGGGGATCTTCCTGACCCAGGGATTGAAGCTGGGTCTTCTACATTGTAGGTGGATTCTTTTCTGTCTGAGCCACCAGGGGATCCTGGCATCGCTAATCTGAAGTGTGAGTCTTTTAGTTACACTGAAAAATACAAAGACGATAGAAAAAACTGGCAGGCTCATGTGCATTTTTTTCTGAGTTATTGGGACTCTTCTATATAGGACATGAAGTACATGCAGTGGCCAGATTGTGAAGTAGGTATTAAACCATGAGGTATCATAGTATATTTCTCATGGTATTGCTGGGAAATGCCAGTATATGGAAGCTGCCATGGTCTTAAATGAATAATTGAACTTACATTCATTCTAGTCTCCTCTACGCTAAAATCTATGAGGTCAAATTTAGAATGGACATTTAAATTTTATGTGGTAAAGCTAATTCCAAGATATTTAGAAAGTTATTTATTTGGCTTACTAAGAATGATTTCCAAATTTAGTGCATGCTGCTCCATGAATGTTTCCCTGTATGACCTGTACAACCACATTATTGGATTTAATTTTAAATCCATTTTAAAATCTACCTTCCTCTTTTGCTGGCTGTCACTATCCATCTGCATTGGCATTGTAATACTGAAGAACAAAAACTAATGATTTGAATCCTTTGTATCTTAAGAAAATTATGTATTAGACTATTATTAATATTGGCTTCCCTGGTAGCTCAGCTTCTAAAGAATCTGCCTGCAATGCAGGAAACCCTGCTTTGATTCCTGGGTTGGGAAGGTCTGCTGGAGAAGGGATAAGCTACCCACTCCAGCATTCTTGGACTTCTCTGGTGGCTCAGCTGGTGAAGAATCCGCCTGCAAGGCGGGAGACCTGGGTTCGATCCCTGGGTTGGGAAGATCCTCTGGAGAAGGGAAAGGCTACCCACCCCAGTATTGTGGCCTGGAGAATTCCATGGACTGTATAGTCCATGGGGTCACAAAGAGTCGGACATGACTGAGCGACTTTCACTTTCACTATTAATATTATGCTTAGAACAGGTGCTTTATAATCTCAACTCGCTTTTTTCTTGTTTCTTTATTGAAATATTGTTGACTTTTATTGACTGAATATATTAGTTTCAGGTGTGCTACATAATGATTTCACGTACATAAGGCATGATCACCATGAGTTCCAGTAGCCATCCTTCCCACACAAAGTTGTCACGATGTTACTGACCATATTTCCAACGCTATATGTGACATTCTGTGGTTTGCTTCCTATATTGCTGGAGGGTTGACCCCTTAATCCTCTTCAGCTGTTTTGCCTCATCTCACCCCATCCCTTCTGGCAAACAGTTGTTTCTCTGTATCTCTGAGACTCTTTCCATTTTACTTTGTTTTGTTTTTTAGATTTCACATATAAATGAGATCGTGCAGCACTTGTCTTTCTCTGTCTGATCTATTTCACTTAGCATAATACCCTCTAGATTCAATCATGTTGTCCCAAAGGACAAAATCTCATTATTTTTATGGCTGAGTAATATTTCATCATCCAAATATACCACATCTTCTTTAGGTGAATGGTCACCTATGATGGACACTTAAGTTGCTTCCTTGTCTGGCTATTGTAAATAATGCTGCAGTGAACATTGGAGTGCATGTATCTTTTGAATTAGTGTTAGCGTATTTGAGTAAATATTGCTTTTGTTTTTCATTCAATGAGTATGCATTAGTTGTCTATAATCTAGTACAAAAGTTTATATTGGATACTCTTGTTTTTTTTTTTCTCCTTTTTTTTTCCTTTTTATTGGAAGATAATTGCTTTATATTATTGTGTTGGCCTCTGCCACCTGTGGCTGATTCATGTTGAGGTACTCATGTTTTTAATCTAATTGTAAAGAAAAAGCTCAAGGTTAATTGTATCTCTGACTGGAATGAAGAACTTGAGAATAATGGCTGTGTTACATCTCTGTTGAACTTTACAATTTACTAGCTGCTTTCACAAACTGTTAAATTTCATTCTTTCAACACTTTTCAAAGTTTAATGTGTACAGAAATTACTTAGGGATTTTGTTAAAATGTCAGTTCTGGTTCCGCAAGTCTGAGCTTGAGTTTCTAGATTTCTTACAAGGTCCTTGGTGATGCCAGTGCTGTGGTTCACTCCCAGCAGTGAGGCAGTTTTACCTATTTTCCTTCTTTGCTGGTGAGGTAACTGAGGCTGGACAGTTGCGTGACTGACTCACAGTCACGTGATGATTTGGTCAAGCCAAGAGTAGTTCATGAGAAACTTGATTCAGACCAGTACAGTCCCACCTCACGTAATGACACTGAAATAATTTTTGCAGAAAGACCCTCTAAAAAAGCATTAGGAGAGAATGTAACACAAACTTATTAAGAAATATATAAAATGGGAGAGCTTTTTCTTAAAGTCTTCAGGATACTGTCTACAAAACGTCATCATTGTCAAAAATGCAATTAATTTGTGAATGATCATTTTTGATAGCTTCACATTTTAAACAAAGCATTTTAAAAGAAAAATAGTGAAATTGTTTTCTGTCTTAAAAAACAGAGATAGAGAATTTATCCTTGAAACTGTTGAAACCCATTAATTAGTGTAAGACCTTATAGGAATATTTACTTCTCCGATATAATGTTCCAAAGGGAACATTCTGGTTCTTATGGTACCTTACCCTGTATCCAACATTTAGCAAGATCTTAAAAGAGATATTTTAGTGTCAGTATGCAGATGGAAAAACAAAAGCCCTGGGGTGATAAGTGACTTGCACAGTCTATCAAATAAGTGACAACAGAATGGGAACCAAAGGCAGCTCTCGTTTTCTCTGCGTTCTTCTGCTTCGCTGCCAGGGAATGATCGGCAAACTCAGTTTCCACTGACAGTCAATAATGAAGTAAATCTCAGAGCTCTCTGAAGATTCATGGATTTCCCAAAGTAACTTGTGGGTAGTTAAGATTCGACTCAATAAAAGCTGGAACCATTTCCCCTAGCTGAGTCCAGCCACATCTATTAGCTGTTGAAGCTTAAAAACAACTCTCTGGATGGCACTGATTATTTAACAGCTTGATACTCATGGTTTTTGCTAGCATAAAATAGTCAATTTTCTTGCATTCCTAATGGAAAGTCATCTAAAATTATTTTTATTGAGTACTTACTATGCACAATAATATCTGTGTATTGTATGGATGCCTTCCATGTGAAAATTGTCATAAGCTACGAGAAAGTACATGTAGTAGAGCCAAATCATTGGGTTTGCCAGAGTGTACATTAACAAACTGGTTATGCAATTCTCAGATCTCCCTCTAATTCAGATATATGTGTTGGAGTCAGAATAAGACATTTAGTAGGTGTTAGGAAAAATCCTTTAAAGAGAAGTCAATTGCAATATTTATTTTAATGTTAATCTTTTGTCAGTTGTGATGTGCCTTCTAAAACCAATAAATCTAATTATTAAGTATTTGAGAATGAAGATAATACATAGGACAGTTAAATATTAGTAAAAATATTCAATTATTACTTGGTTACAGGTAGTGGCATTGGGCTTCCCAGGTGGCACAGTGATAAAGAACCCGCCTGCCAATGCAGGAGACACAGGAGACCTGGGTTCGATCCCTGGGTCGGGAAGATCCCCTGGAGGTAGGAGATGGCAGCCCACTCCAGTATTCTTGCCTGGAGAATCCCATGGACAGAGGAGCCTGCTGGGCCACAGTCCAGGGAGTTAGACATAACTCAGCGACTGAACGGAGGGGCAGTCGCATTCCTTTATTTTCCTGTGAGAAAGGATCCCTGAAAGAGTGTATAAATTCCCAATGTACTTTCCAAATGAATATTTTAAAACCTAAAGTTACAAACTTTGGGGATTATAAGTTGTTTTGCATAGTGTCTGAGGCAAAGCAAGTGTTGAGGAGATGACTACGCTTTGTATGGATGCGCTAGACCTCCACAGTGTCTGTGTGAGTCGGGACCTGCGCTAGTTACTGCCCCGACCTGGCCTTATTCAGCACACGAGCCTGTCAGGGCAGAGACATGCTGAGTGACTTGCCCAAGATACCACAGCTGAACAGCTCGGAAGTGCTGAAACCGGTGTGAGTGCAGAAAGTTTATCTCCGGAGACTGTCTTTTCTTTATTTTTCTTAAACACTTATTTATTTACTTGGCTGCATGGGTCTTGGTTGCGGCACATGGGATCTTCGTGGAGTCAGCGAGATCTTTCTGGTGCGCGGACCCTAGTGCGGGCTCAGTCGTTGTGGCTTCAGGCTTGACTGTGCCGGGGCCTGGGGCGTCTGAGTTCCCCAACCCGGGATTGAACCGGCATCCCTTGCGTTGTAAGGAGGATTCTTTATCCCTGGACCAGTAAGGAAGTCCCTGTATTTTCTTAATTGCTGTCTTCTGTAAGCATTTAAATAAAATAACGATAATTATAATCATTAATGTCAATAATAACAAACTTTATCTCAGACTTTTGTGTTCTTTCTGAGCCTTGATTATTTCACTATATCCTCAGGGTTTGCTCTCAGCTCCAGTATTTATAAAATCTCTTGCAACCAGAAATACTATGGAGAACATTATGCAGACACTCTTTATCAACCTCGTGTATTAATTAGAAAATACTTTATTTGCCTCAACAAGTAAAGCAGATCTGTTTCACCCTTGATAGGATACTTGTTTCAATGCTCTTCTCTCTGAACATCCCACCCTCGCCTTCTCCCACAGAGTCTAAAAGTCTGTTCTGTACATCTGTGTCTCTTTTTCTGTTTTGCATATAGGGTTCTCGTTACCATCTTTTTAAATTCCATATATATGCGTTAGTATACTGTATTGGTGCACTGGGAAGACCCAGAGGGATGGAATGGGGAGGGAGATGGGAGGGGGGATCAGGATGGGGAACACATGTAAATCCATGGCTGATTAATGTTAATGTATGGCAAAAACCACTACAATATTGTAAAGTAATTAGCCTCCAACAAATGAAAATAAATGGAGAAACAAAAATAAATAAATAAATAAAATAACCCCCCCCAAAAAAAAACAAGTAAAGCAGAGACCTATCATTATAATAAAATAGACATGGTGAGGTTGAAGTTAATGTGCTTAATACTTTACTTAGAAAAAATACTGGATTCTGAAACTATTATGTATGAAACACTGACATCAAAACCAGACTAAATTTTGAATTATTTTCTGATGAATTACCCAAACTGTTAGAAGTAAATCACAGCAAAAACTGTGCTTGTGGCTTCACTTCATATGGAGTTTGAACTTCTTGCTATGAAAATAAGACAGTCTTTTGACCCATGACTTTTTATGCTTCACTTGTTTGAACTGCATTTTTATTTTCTCACAAATTAAAAACCATATCTTTCAGCAAAGAGCCCATTAAAGGAACAAATCTTCCTTGAAAATGTTCTGAAGCAGGCTTCATTTTCATCCTTGTGTAATTTTATTTCCAAACTGAGAGCCAACTGGAGCATGTCAGAAGCAGCTGACGACTGGATGAAGTAACGACTTCTTACATAACAAGATTGGTTTTCTCATTTGGGAGAATAAAAGGATGAAGACTATGAGGTGGTTAACTTCACTGTCAGACTACTGTTACTCATGCATGGGAATCTTTCTGGAAAACAGCTTGCTTTCAAATGTTCAGATATTAGAAAGACAGGAGTATCAGCCATGGCCACCCATAGTAAATAACAAATTCAGAGAAAGCTAACTAGACAAACAAATAGGGCTTAAAGCCGAGGAGGAAAGGCACAACCTGTTTATACAAAAAATCATAAGCTAAAATGTGAAAAATGAAATGGTGCTGTAAGTTTTAAATTGTTGAGACAAATGCAGTGAAGATTGAAGGAAATTATCTTGGTAATTCAGGTCCTAAACCCTGTAAGTAAATAAAATATATAGGAATAGACCTGTGTTTTTTATATACTGAGGGATTTAAGTAGTCACTTTCACCAAACCAAATTGCTTTAATCCTAATTCTAAACCCATGGAGGTTAAAGGCAAATGGCACAAATTAGAATCCTGTTTTTTATTTTATTTTTTTTAGAAAAAAATTAATCCAGGTGGTGTTAACAGCTGCCAACACACACACACACACATTATCATGTTTAATTCTAGTGTGATTGGTGCTATGCTGTTATTCCTGAAAGTAAAAATGACCCAAAATATGAAGTGTTAAAGGTTGAAAATACACAAAAGGCTCAACACGCAGAGATGTCCAATGTACTTAAAGAATGGAACAAACAAAAGCCCGGAACGGTACAAAGTTGTGAATGGACCAGAAGCCGCAATGGCAAACGAGGATCATGCATTTCAAACTGAATGTTTTAGACCACAGCTCCTGTCTGGCTGTTAGCACAATGTTTGCCTTGTTCACATATTTGTTTTTCCTTTATATTCAGAGATTCTATTTTGAGAAGTTATGCATTGACTCTAGAGTTCTCCTACCTCACCCCTCTCTGAAGCAGATGCTGGCTTTATCTGTGTATCTGTACATGTTTCTTCCTGCCCTGTTTTGGATATGCCTTAAAGCACTAGGTTGACTGTATACCCCATGAATTAAGGTGTTAAGGGTACACCTCCTTCTGTAGGGCTGTTTATAAATATTTCCTAAGCATAGGGAGAGACTCAGATTTATGCCAGCTGCTAACATTTGCAGGTGCAGAGAAGAATTATATGTATGAATATTTAGAGTTGTATATCTAATTAACAAATTATTAAATAAGACAGATTTTACCTTCATACTTTGACTAATATATTTTCACAGAAACCCTGAATGGCAGATTTAAATTTATAACTATTAAATGCCTAAGAATTCCTATTCTAGAAGATGGCAGTGCTAAGAAAGCTTGCCCTCACCCTCACCCTCTCATTACAGGTTTTGAACCATTCTCTTCACCTTGGATTCTTCCTGTCTTTTCAGGAATAAATACAGTTGTATTTATCGTTCTTTTTTCCAGAATTTTAGAAATTTAGAGGTGAGCAACACTTAGAAATTCTGCTGTAACCAAGGTTGTTCCTTTCACATTACTTTTGCTCATACCTCTGTAATCTGATTTTTAAAACAACCCTGTGTGATAGCTTGGCAGATATACCATTTCTCTGGATGGAGAAATGAGTTCAGGGATGCCGTGTGAGTTGCCTAAAAGCACAGTTAGCATTGTAAAGCCAGCCTCAAATTGGACCATTTTGATTCCAAATCCTTGCACTTAAAAAGAGAATAAATTAGTAAAGTGTTGACTTATGTAAAGCAACCAAACATTCAGAAATCTGAACAATTCTTAGATTTAGAAAATAATACATTTTCTAATGTCTCCAAGGGGAAGCCAATATCAGTATTGGACATTAGCAGAAAAATCTTTATTCCTATTGCACACTACGTATTGTCTATCACATGTACTCTGTCAGTATTTTCTGATTATACTACTGTCCTGGGAACACTTGGGAAAAAATGGGAATGAAATTGTTTTCTGAGTGTTCAACTGTGAAGTGAACACATAACAGATCAGATCAGAGATATGCAAAGTTGTCTTAAAGAGAAATATCAGCTTCTTGAATTACAAGATTAAATTTAATTTAACATAGTAAAATATAAAGAGTATCCCTCAAAAAAGGATTTAGTCAGAAAAGGAAATACAGAAAAGACAGGGTCCCATAATTGAGTTGACTGTGTCAGTTCAAATATGGTCTAGAGAAAAAGATGCCTTTTTCAACAAACTTTGAATATTCATATGTCACTGGACAAGTCATCCCTAAAGTGAAGATATGTACATTAAGCTGTCATATTCTGCCGTTACATTGTTATTTCATTTATCTATCTCTCTTCATTTTAACTCAGTGCTCTCTAGGCCTTCTCTGATAAAGATTTTGTTTCCCATGTAGGACAGTCTCTGTAGCTGATTATGCCTGCTGGGATGATATAAACAATGTGATGATGATTTTTTGCTGTTGTTATATATCAATTAAGAGACATTCTAGTGTGTATAAAGACTTAATTCTCTTCTCAGACTTCTTACTATCAGAACCACTGATACTTTTCATGATATTCCTAACAGATAAAAAACACATTTTACAACCTCTGATGCAGGATGCTAAACTAAGTCTGGGAAAACAGAAAAATCCAAGGATTTTAGGATAATGGGAATGTGGAGTTGTCACACCTTTCCTGAGCTATTACTTAACCACTGAGCACTTTGTTATATAAGAAAATAAAGTAAAACAACTGTATCCTTTGGGCAGGCCCTGTGGGGTCTCTGTTGCCTGCACGCATACAGACCTGAGTGAGACAGTAAATCTTAAATGAACCTTTGGAAGATTGTTCTTATAAAGTTGAGGATGGTAAATTAAATCAGCAAAAGATAATCAAGTGCATACTGTGCATAAGGTCCATGGTGGACATTTTTACATAAAACAACACTGATGCTGATTGAATTGCTCATACAGTAAAAATGGGGGTTAAAGGGAAAACAGAGAAAGTTAGAATAAAAAGTACAAGTAAAACAGGTATTCTGATAAATATTTTGAAGGAAATGTACTGAATGATAAGCAAAACAGGTTGGCAAGTATTTACCCAGGGTGACTGATGAAAGCTGCTGTGAGCAAATGGCACTTTTGGAACAAAAATGGAGCAAAAGGAGCCTTAACACTGCAAGGAACAGTTTTTAGGGATGAGGAACAGAATGTGCAAATCCAGCTGGGAATGCCATTTTATGAAGCCCCTGGTTCTGCTGGCAGTTTTCTCTTGTCACTCTAAACTTGGCCTTTTGCGTGCTTTCTTAAAATGTCTTAAAATACATTAGCAAAGCAGAAGTATCTGTGGGCTTTTCTAAGAATCAGGAATGAACCGGGGATTTTGTTTCGTTTTCCTCTCTTCCCTTTTCCAGTCACCGCTGCGCAGGGATTGATTATAGATTCGGTAAGCTCGTCTCCACTTTCTCGCACACAACTGCTGCTTGACTGTGGTGCATCCCAGGCTTTCAGTTTCAAAACCTTTCCTGAAGTGAATTCTCGCAGAGTCCTCTGAGACTGTAATTATGCTTCCAAAATAAAAATGCTTTATTGGGAGAAGTCTATTTTTCAGCAATTCTCCCTACACCAGCAAAATGTATAAAGCTTTATTTCACAATATTTATGGGGAAAAGGTACCTGTGACTAGGCGTTAGCTATATATCTGAATCATAACCTGTATTCTTAGGGCAATATAATAATTTAGGGCAGTACCAGAATCTAGAGTGAGATTTCTATTGAATAAAATTTTGAAATATCCTTTTCTAAGTGCCTATTAGAAAAGCCTAGTTGCAGATTAAAAAAAAAATCCCCCCAAATCTGAAGTGCCCAAACTTTTCCACAAAGGGAGCATTTTCTTTATAGGAAATTACATATGCAAGGATGGACAGAAAGCACAGGAGTGGATAAGAGTAACTGCTGTGGGATGCAACGCTTCATAGGAAAGGACACAGGACTGTCATTCCCTTGCTGGCCCCCTTCTCACTGGGAATATCATTGAGACACAGGAAAAGCGTGAAGAATATAGGATTGATTTTACAAACACCAAATTTTAGATTTATCACCTTTTGGTATTTTGTGTAACCCTGTGCAAGTTACCGGTCATATGTGTGATTTTCTTATCTCTGAAAGGAATTACATAATAATTAATCACTTTGAATTTAATTAGAAATTTATTTCCATATCTCCAAGAGGGTCATGGCATAGGAATGCATTTCTTTATTATTTTAAATTAAAAAAAAATGATTCTGTAGTCATAGCATCTTTTCCTGCAGTTCTCATTCTATGTTTATACACAATTTTGAATTTTTAACCACAAAAGTACATAGTCCCTAAATTCTCTACCATTTCTCCCTATCAGTAATCTCCTATTTTTACTCCCTTCTTACTCATCGTAAGCATTATAGTCAAATTTCAGATAGTCTTTACCAAATCTTCCAGTTCCTTACTGGGTAAAACCTTAACTCTGGATAAACCTAGCCACACCCTTATTTAGACTGCGGGAAACTATCATAGAAAATTACAGACTGAAGCTTGTGTTACTATTGAAGAATGGCACGCACCCTCAGTTGGATCCTTCATACTTCCTCTGTATTTCAGTGGTATCCAAATTCTCTCTCTTCCATTATCTATGGCAGCTATTCCAACCCTCTCTGAATCTCCTAGGCTAGCTAACACGTAGCATATATTCTTAGCTGGTATCTCACATAGAAAATAAAAGTGATAAGGAAGAAAACTTTTGTGATTTTACTGCCGTCGATTTCTAGTCTACATCCACACCTGTCCTTCCCTGCTGTCTGTCGGCAGGCTTATCTAAAGCGAATTCTTCCACCTCTACCCAGGATTCTACTCTGTTCTGCCTATTCAAGGAAATATTTCATAAATTATACCTCTCTTTTCCTTTCTTTCTTCCAATGTTTCTGTCTAAAAGTTTCTTTCACTGGATTTTAAGTGTGATATAGTAACTTCTATCTTAGAAAAGTGGCAACAATAAACAAGCAATCAGCTTAGTCACTCAGTTGTGTTCAACTCTTTGCGACCCCGTGGACTGCAGCACGCCAGGCCTCCCTGTCCATCACCAACTCCCAGAGTTTACTCAAACTCATATCCATCGCGTCGGTGATGCCATCCAACCAGTTCATCCTCTGTTGTCCCCTTCTCTGCCCGCCTTCAATCTTTCCCAGCATCAGGGTCTTTTCCAGTGAGTCTGTTCTTTGCATTAGGTGATCAAAGTATTGGAGTTTCAGCTTCAGCATCAGTCCTTAAAATGAACACCCAGGACTGATCTCCTTTAGGATGGACTGGTTGGATCGCCTTGCAGCCCAAGGGAGTTGTTGGAGTCTTCTCCAACACCACAGTTCAAAAGCATCAATTCTTCAGCATTCAGCTTTCTTTATAGTCCAACTCTCACATCCATACATGACCACTGGAAAAACCATAGCCTTGACTAGACGGACCTTTGTCAGCAAAGGTCTCTGCTTCTTAATATGCTGTCTTCATATAGGTTGGCCATAGCTTTCCTTCCAGGAATAAGTGTCTTTTAATTTCATGGCTGCAGTCACCATCTGCAGTGATTTGGAGCCCAGTAAAATCAAGTCTGCCACTGTTTCCATTGTTTCCCCATCTGTTTATCATGAAGTGATGGGATCGGATGCCATGATCTTAGTTTTCTGAATGTTGAGCTTTAAGCCAACTTTTTCACTCTCCTCTTTCACTTTCATCAAGAGGCTTTTTAGTTCCTCTTCACTTTCTGCCATAAGTGTGGTATCATCTGCATATCTGAGGTTATTGATATTTCTCCCTGCAGTCTTGATTCCATCTTGTGCTTCTTCCAGCCCAGCGTTTCTCATGATGTACTCTGCATATAAGTTAAATAAGCAGGGTGACAATATACAGCCTTGACGTACTCCTTTCCATGTCCAGTTCTAACTGTTGCTTCTTGACCTGCCCATGGATTTCTAAATCCGTAATCTAGTCGCACTTTCCTTTTCTCACACACGGACCTGTATCTCTCCTCTCTTTCATGATCAAACACCAGAAAGTTGTCTATGTGCACTATATTTATTTCTTCAAATCTCAATCATTCCTGAAGCTACTACTCTCTGCTCTCTCCCCTACTATTCTGCTTAACCTACTGTATCCAAGGTAACCAATGACATCCTTGTTTCGCTATCTAGAGTCACTTTTCTACCCACATCTCATTTTAATTCTCAGCAATATTTAGCAATATTGATTATTACTTCTTGTAAAACTTCTTTCTCTTGGAGTTTCCTATACCAGATGACAGCTTGAGCACAAGAATCTAGCTCATTTACTTCAAAAGTTTTCATAAGTCATTCAGAAATTTCATGGAAACAGAAGAGAAATACAATTATAGTGATAATAAATAAGAAATAATTTGATTCAACAATGAATCAGAAATCCCATAAGCTTGGGATATAGAACACATATAGCATAAGATTAATGTAGAATATCCTATAGATAACAGGAATAAGCAAGGACTTCCCTTCCCAAGTCCAGAGATGCTCCAGGTTGAGAGTTAACAAATTCAAAGACAGCTGGGAACAAACCAGGTAATTTATTAAGTAAACACCTTTAGAATACCCGATACACCTGCCTTTCTTCCCTCTTCCTGTTGTACATTAAGTATCTAATGATTGGTGTTTTTAACACAAAGATAAGTACTGAAATTTCTTTCCTAAGCACAGAAAATGATCTACCTGAACATAGCTACTAGTGAGCACTGAGGGTGAAAAAGAAGTATCACTGCCTTAAGGATACCCTAGACGAGGAGTTGCCAAACTTTTGCCAAGCAAACATCTTCATAGTGAGCACTTTAGGCTTTTCAGACCATATCATCTTCAGTTCTCTTGTAGCATGGGAGCAACCATAAACACTACCTAAACGAGCATGGCTGTGTTCCACCAAAGTTACTCATGTCAGCCCCTGCTCTAGACTCACACAAAGAATGAGAGAAATGAAAAGAAATGTACTTTGATTCCGTAGTAAAAGGATTGTCTCCACTGCCAAGCTGCTTACTCCTGGTAATGTAGATGTCTGACTTCCTTTTTCTTATCTGTGAAGCCTATAGGAATATTACCTGTTGGCATGCACAGTTATTTATATTAACAATTGCAGTTGATCTTCCAGTAGAAGAGACCTATCACCTGGAAGAAGCATACATAATTGATGAGCAAACGAATTTTATCCATAGACACTTAGGATTTCACTTATATTTATAAAGAACATGTGAATTCTTGAAAAAATCAACATCACCAAAGAGAAGGAAAAAAAACCAAGATAAACCAAAAGAAAAATCAGTCTGGATGATTAGAGATAATTCAGAGAATGAAGGAAAACTTAAAGATAAATTTAGTTGTCTTTATTAAGATTTAGGTGTAAATTAAACTGTTGGAATGATTACTCATAAATTTAAAAAATGAGTATGGAAATGAAAACAACAAAGTATGAATGGTAAAAACAGGCATAGTTAAGGGGTATTGATGGAAGAAGTTATCTTAAAAAAGAGGAACAAATCATCTGGGAAAAAAAATCAAGAAATCTGACAGAACTAAGATGAAAAAGAAACAGGTGAAGATTAGGAGGAAAATTAAAGGAAAGTAAATGAAAAAAGCCCAGCATGTGTCCAAAATGGGTTTTAGAGGGAGAATAGACACTGATTTGCCTTAGCTGATGTTTTGAATACATTGGTAAAAACTGGTTTTTCATTGCTGAGCAAGATGAAAGGAACCAAAAGAATAAAATTTTAGAATATCAAGGTTAAAGAGAAAAATCCTAGAAATCATCCAGAATGAAATGAGACAAAAGCAAAATTATGCTAATATATGTTGATTTCAAAGAATTGGCACTCAGAGAGACATCAGACTTCTCAGCAGCATCAGACCCTGGAACAATAGCTTCCTAAGTCTGAGGGAAAATGTTTTGAACCTAGATATTTGGATATACTGTCAATCAAATGTGGAGTTAAAATACACACTTTTGCAGGAATAGAATGACTCAGAAATTTTAGTGTACGTATTTATTTTATGAAAAAAGTCAACTTGAGCAAGTATTCCAGGAAATAAAAAGAAAAACCTCCCCTCAAAATGGGAGGAGGAAGGGCACTGTGGACTACAAAAATATTAAATGAAAGTTTGAAAAAGAGCTGAAAACAAGAGTTTAAATAATGTACTCTTTCCTTTCTATGAGTTTAATATGCTTTTTGATTCTGTAGTACATAATGTTTACATAATTGCACATTAAATTCTGTACAGTGGTTAAACAATTTTAGTACTAAGCTATAGAGATAAAGAAAATTACTTTTAGAATTTATATTTACAGAAGAGAATGCAAAATTTTGATCCTAAAATAATTTATGCCAAAATCTTTGAGAAATGAAAGAAAGATGGGCAGAAGCTAAGTAGCTAATTTTCTCTCGTTTTGATTGGAGGGTAAATAATAAAATTAAAAGTGATAAACAACTCAAGAAAAGTAGATTACAATCTCTTAACATAAGTGAATGAAAAATGCAAACCCTAGAAGAAATTAAAATTATTAAGTAACAAAGATTTGGATGTACAGGGCAAGAGAAATGAGAGGCTGCATAAATTTCCTATTTTTCATCTTTTACAGGTGAACTATAATAGAAATATAAAGTTGGTGAATTATATAGCAGAATTTTAAGTGTAATACTTGGAAACAATCTTCAGATATGCTAAAAGACTAACAGGGGTTGATTCTAGTCGAGGACGGAAATTTTAAGTTTTTAATTTTATTTTTTATTATTTTTATATTGTCCTTGAATTACTCCTAGAATAAGAATTTAAATATAAAATTTAAATGATTTACTCATGGTATATTCATGCAATAGAGTATGATGTCATTCAGATAGTAAAATATATCCAGAGTCTAATAAATAAAACAAGTTGCAGAATATAGAATATGATTCCTCTGTATAAATATGGGTATAAATGTTTTGTATTTATATATATATATCTAGACAATGTCTGGTGTCATACACAGCAAGGTGTTACTAATGACTTCTGAGAATTGAGATTGCATTGGTGAAGAAAACAAAGTTCATTTCTTACTTAATGCACAGTTCACTGCTTGGATCAGATTATAAGGAACTGTAGCTTACATAATTTAAAAAATCGAATCTATCGTTTGACTTTCATGACACTATTTTTTTCTTTTCTTTATTTATTCTTTATTTTATTCATTTATTTATTATTCTTTTTTTATTCTTTTCTGTTGATTTGTCATATGTCAGCTATGTCCTTTATTTACTTGGGTTCCAAAATCACTGCAGATGGTGATTGCAGCCATGAAATTATAAGATGCTTGCTCCTTGGAAGAAAAGCTATGACCAACCTAGACAGCATATTAAAAAGTAGATACATTAGTTTGCCAACGAAGGTCCATCTAGTCAAAGCTGTGGTTTTTCTGGTAGTCATGTATGGATGTGAGAATTGGACCATAAAGAAGATGAGCACTGAAGAATTGATGCTTTTGAACTGTGATGTTGGAGAAGACTCTTGAGAGTTCCTTGGACTACAAGGAGATCAAATAGTCAATCCTGGGGGAAATCAATCCTGAATATTCATTGGAAGGACTGATGCTGAAGCTAAAGCTCCAATACATTGGCCACCTGATGCAAAGAGCCAACTCATTAGAAAAGACCCTGATGCTGGGAAAAATTCACGGCACTAGAAGAAGGGGATGACAGAGGATAAGCTGATTGAATGGCTTCACCAACTCAATGGACACAAGTTTGACCAAGCTCTGGGAGATGGTGAAGGACAGGGAAGCCTGGCGTGCTGCAGTCGTGGGGTTGCAAAGAGTCAGACGTGACTGGACGACTGAACCGCCACAACCACAGCAACAACGGCTGTTTTCTGATGGTTACAAATCTAAATTACGTATCTCCTGGGACCTCAGCCTGATATATATCACCTCCTACCAGCTGCCTGAACTCGTATGTCTCACATCACCGCAGACCCTCATTTCCAACACGGAATGCACGATCTCTTTTTTTTTGCCTCACCAACCTGCAGAAACCTGTAGTGTTGTCTGGTTTGTCTTTCTTTAGGATTAAGAAGGGTGCTCAAACTCGACTTTGGGATACTATCATTAATGTTTCCTCTTCCCCAACTAGTTACTGGATTCTATCCATTTAATCTTCTGGTCTCTCTTGAACTGATAAAAGTTTCTTTCTTCTCAAACCTAGTTTAATTTAGGCCAGAATGCTTACCATATTTTACATGACCATCCGTACCTCACCGCTGGTTTATTTTTTCAGCCCTATCTCACATCACTCCTTCCTTGCTCAGTTGGGTTCATGAAGGAGGAGCTACCTTCATTTACCTAATTTTGGCAAGTTTCCTTGCAGGTTTTTGCAGATGTTGTTTCTGTATTTGAATTTTCTTTCCTCACATCTCTACCAGGCCAAAATTTAATATACTTTTCAGGTCAGAAATTAGGTATCTGTTCCAAAGGACCCTATGCCTATCCCTGTCTCTTTGTCTCAGATACTTGTTTATCTATATCCCCTAGTATGATATCATCGTATCTTCATTACCTAAACTAGTACCTTGTAAACTATAGACAACAATAGCTTTGTACTACATGTGTTCATCAATGGTATACATCATTCTTGTAGACAGAATCTGAATTATAGAAAAGCCAAATAAATTACAAGCCAACTCACTGTTAATTAATGGGAAGGTGAAGATTTCCACTGAGGAGTTGATTCTGAGCCAGAAAATACTGTTTCTTCAAATTAAACAAAGTACCAAATTAGAGACCAATTTCATTTAAGATTATAGGTATCCTCCCAAGGGCAGTTGACTGACCTGCCTCGGGACCCCTGTAGCACAGAGGCCACTGGACCACATGGCCATCATATTGAGCGTAACCTCCTGTAGCCCTTGAGCTCTGTCTCCGTCTGTTGGTGTGCACATTTAAATGCTTTTTAGCTAACATGCACCAGTTGGTGCTCACCTCACATTTGAAGCCACTGATGCACAGAGATTTGGGGAGCACAGACTCCCTTTAAGTGTTCCCTTTCTCTGACTGGAACTCGTGGACAGATCACAGATAAGTCTCTAGTTTTCTTGGAATTCTGCAGAAAATATTACTTGGGCCGGGCACAGCTGGGTATATTATAGGACTGTGTTACAAGAAGGTGACCCACCATTCTGATGCTCTCATTCTATGTGAGATGAGTCTGAATGCGACCTTAGGGTTGGGAGAAAACAGTCTGAGTTTGGATATACAGTCTGAAACAGAATAACAACTAGTAATGGTGTCTTAGAATGCCAGCTGCCTGCCAGATGGAGCCTTTGGGTAAAATGAAGATTCTGCGCAGCATCTCTTGTTGGGAGGCAAGAAAAACCCTGGTCCCAGCTGGCTCTTTACCAGGCAATTTTAGGACAGTATCTGGACCATACACTGAACAAACCTGTTTGTCTTCCCACAAACATTGTTGCATATATAGAATACCAACAACAAACAAAAGAATCAAATAACCAGTTCTACTGTGCATGTGTATAAAAACACATGTTTATGTATAAAGATAGTTGTGAAGGAATGCTCAGTAAGCTTTAGTCTTAAAGGCAGCAGAACAGAGGGTATAAAAATGCATTCTTAATACAACTATGCAAATATTAAACTTTCTAGGTGCATCCAAATGCATTTAGGAGTTAGTTCTGTATTCATAAATAGTTGTGATTCTCTATTGGTATTTTTTTAAGATTTCATACCTTGGTTAATTTTCATTTTCTATTACATTAAAAAATAAGTAAGTCATTGAAAGGAGAAAACGATGTGACTGATATTAATCATATGTATTTAATTGAAGAAAATAGGGAAAACCACAAGACCATTCAGGTATGACCTAAATCAAATCCCTTATGATGATGCAGTAGAAGTGACATAAAGCTTCAAGGGATTAGATCTGATAGACAGAGTGCGTGAAGAACTATGGATGGAGGTTCATGACACTGTACAGGAGGTGGTGATCAAGACCACCCACAAGAAAAAGAAATGTGAAAAGGCCAAATGATTGTCTGATGAGGACTTACAAATAGCCGAGAAAAGAAGAGAAGCTAAAGGCAAAGGAGAAAAGGAAAGATATACCCATCTGAATGCAGAGTTCCAAAGAATAGCAAGGAGAGATAAGAAAGGCTTCCTCAGTGTTCAGTGCAAAGAAATAGAGGAAAATAGTAGAATGGGAAAGACTAGAGATCTCTTCAAGGAAATTAGAAATACCAAGGGAACATTTCATGCAAAGATGAACATAATAAAGGAAATAAATTGTATAGACCTAACAGAGGCAGAAGATATTAAGAAGAGGTGGCAAGAATACACAAAAGTACTATACAAAAAAGATCTCCATGACCCAGATAACCACGATGGTGGGATCACTGACCTAGAGACAGACATCCTGGAATGTGAAGAAAGGTGAGCCTTAGGAAGCATAACTACATACAGAGCTAGTGGAGGTGATGGAATTCCAGTTGAGCTATTTCAGATCCTAAAAGATGATGCTGTGAAAGCACTGCACTCAGTTCAGTTTAGACACCCAGTACTGACTGACTTTTTGTGACTCCATGGACTGCAGCACACTAGGCCTTCCTGTCCATCACCAACTACTGGAGTTTACTCTAACTTATGTCCATTGAATCAGTGATGCCATCCAACCATCTCATTCTCTGTCATCTCCTTCTCTACCTGCCTTCAATCTTTCCCAGCATCAGGGTCTTTTCCAGTGAGTCATTTCTTTGCATCAGGTGGCCAAAGCATTGGCGTTTCAGCTTCAGCATCAGTCCTTCCAGTGAATATTCAGGACTTATTTCTTTTAGGATGGACTGATTGGATCTCCTTGCAGTCCAAGGGACTTTCAAGAGTCTTCTCCAACACCACAGTTCAAAAGCTTCAATTCTGCGCTCAGATTTCTTTATAGTCCAACTCTCACATCCATGTATGACCACTGGAAAAACCATAGCTTTGACTAGATAGACCTTTGTTGGCAAAGTAATGTCTCCGCTTTTTAATACGCTATCTAGGTTGGTCATAACTTTTCTTCCAAGGAGCAAGCGTCTTTTAATTTCATGGCTGCAGTCACCATCTATAGTGGTTTTGGAGTCCCCCAAAATAAAGTCTATCACTGTTCACTATTTCCCCATCTATTTGCCATAATGTGATGAGACCAGATGCCATGATCTTAGTTTTCTGAATGTTGCGTATTAACCCAACTTTTTCACTCTCCTCTTTCACTTTCATCAAAAGGCTCTTCAGTTCTTCTTCGCTTTCTGCCATAAACGTGGTTTCCTCAGCATATCTGAGGTTATTGATATTTCTCCCGGCAATCATGATTCCAGCTCATGCTTCAACCAGCCTGACATTTTGCATGATGTACTGTGCGTATAAATTAAATAAGCACGGTGACAAGATACAGCCTTGACATACTCCTTTCCCAATCTGGAACCAGTCTATTGTTGTTCCATTTCGAATTCTAACTGTTGCTTCTTGACCTGCATACAGATTTCTCAGAAGGCAAGTCAGGTGGTCTGGAATTCCTATCTCTTTAAGAATTTTCCACAGTTTATTGTGATCCACACAGTCAAAGGCTTTGGCATAGTCAATAAAGCAGAAGTAGATGTTTTTCTGGAACTCTCTTGCTTTTTTGATGATCCATCATATGTTGCCAATTTGATCTCTGGTTCCTCTGCGTTTTCTAAATCAACTGGTACATCTGGAAGTTAACGGTTCATCTACTGTGAACCCTGGCTTTAGAGAATTTTGATCATGACTTTACTAGTGTGTGAGATGAGTGGAATTGAGTGGTGATTTGAGATTTCTTTGGCATTGCCTTTCTTTGGGATTGGAATGAAAACTGACCTTTTCCAGACCTGTGGCTACTGCTGCATTTTCCAAACTTGCTGGCATATTGAGTGAAGCACTTTCACAGCATCATGTTTTAGGATTTGAAACAGCTCAACTGGAATTCCATCACCTCCACCTGCTTTGTTCATAGTGATACTTCCTAAGGCCCACTTGACTTCGCATTCCAGGATGTCTGGCTCTAGGTCAGTGATCACACCATCATGGTTATCTGGGTCATGAAGGTCTTTTTTGTATAGTTCTTCTGTATATTCTTGCCACATTGTCTTAATATCTTCTGCTTCTGTTAGATCCATACCATTTCTGTCCTTTATTGTTCCCATCTTTGCATGAAATGTTCTCTTGGTATCTCTAATTTCCTTGAAGAGATCTCTAGTCTTTCCCATTCTATTATTTTCCTCTATTTCTTTGCATTGATCGCTGAGGAAGCCTTTCTTATCTCTCCTTGCTATTCTCTGGAACTCATTCAAATGGGTATATCTTTCCTTTTCTCCTTTGCCTTTTGTTTCTCTTCTTTTCATAACTATTTGTAAGGTCTTATCAGACAACCATTTTGCCTTTTTGCATTTCCTTTTCTTGGGGATGATCTTGATCACTGCCTCCTGTACAATGTAACAAACCTCCATCCATAGTTCTTATGGCACTCTATCAGATCTAATCCCTTGAATCTTTTTGTCACTTCTACTGTATAATCATAAGGGATTTGATTTAGGTCATACCTGAATGGTCTAGTGGTTTTCCCTACTTTCTTCAATTTAATTCTGAATATGGCAACAAGCCACAGTCAGCTTCCGGTCTTGTTTTTGCCATCTTTATATTGCTTCTCCGCCTTTGACTGAGAAGAATATAATCAATCTGATTTTGGTGGTGACGATCTGGTGATGTCTATGGGTAGTGCCTTCTCTTATGTGGTTGGCAGAGGGTGTTCGCTGTGACCAGTTATTCTCTGGCAAACTCTGTTAGCCTTTGCCCTGCTTCATTGTGTACTCCAAGGCCAATTCCTGTTACTCCAGGGATTTCTTGACTTTCTGCTTTTGCACTCAATTGAAAAAAACAAAACAAAACAGCGAAAAACTAAAGAGCCTCTTGAGGAAAATGAAAGAGGAGAGTGCAAGAGTTGGCTTAAAACTCAACATTCAGAAAACTAAGATCATGGCACCCAGTCCCATCACATCATGACAAATAGATGGGGAAACAACGGAAACAGTGAGAGATTTCATTTTTTTGGTCTCCAAAATCACTGCAGATGTTAACTGCAGTCATGAAATTAAAAGATGTTTGCTCCTTGGAAGAAAAGATACAACCAACCTAGACAGCATATTAAAAAGCAGAGACATTACTTTGCCAAAAAAGTCCGTCTAGTCAAAGCTATGGTTTTTCCAGTAGCCATGTATGGATGTGAGAGTTGGACTAATAAAAAGCTGAGCGCTGACGAATTGATGCTTTTGAACTGTGGTGTTGGAGAAGACTTGTGATTCCCTTGGACAGCAAGGAGATCCAACCAGTCCATCCTAAAAGAAATCAGTCCTGAATATTCATTGGAAGGACTGATGCAGAAGCTAAAACTTCAATACTCTGGCCACCTGATGCAAAGAACTGACTCCTTGGAAAAGACCCTGATACTGGGAAAGATTGAAGGCGGGCAGAGAAGGGGACGACAGAGGATGAGATGGTTGGATGACATCACTGACTCAATGGACATGAGTTTGACTAGGCTCCAGGTATTGGTGATGACCAGGGGAGCCTGGCTTGCTGCAGTCCATGGGGTCGCAAAGAGTCGGACACGACTGAGTGACTGAACTAAATTGAGAAAGATACCTGGACATTGATATCCAGTGGTTCATGTCCTGACTTGAATGGCCTTTCTATTTTCAAATGCAATTAGAAAGTCTAGTCAGTTCAGTTTAGTAGTCCAATCAAATGAGTTATCCCCCACATTTGTTGAGCACCTAAATGTTTTAAGAAACAAACATAAGTAAAATACCCCCTCCGCTCTCAAAGCATTCCCAAAGAGCAAAACATGTCATTTCAAAATCTTTAGAGAACATTTTCCAAAATTTAATTGCATGAAAATCTGAAAACATACCTCTCCTCACAGTCACATTTTATTTAACTTAAAAAAACGACAAATCAAGACACCTGAAATTCAAGAGAAATTGGTTTTGGAACTGACAGGGAAAGGTGGGAAGAGAATAATTATGACCCTCGATTCCTGATAGGTATCTACAAAAAAAAAAAAAAAAGGAGGGGGCACTCTGATTATGAGTAAAGGTTTCCTTCAGTTTCTACACGTAGATCAGCCTAGTTAAGTATCCTCTGGGATGATGACATGAGATACATAACAACAATGAGGAAAAGAGGAAGAATGAAAATAGAGCATTCGACTTTTAAAATTCAAGCTAAGGGTTTAAGAGATGCAAATAAATTATTTTTGGCCTTTTGTTTTATAGATCCTGAATTAGTTCACAGTAGAATATAAAGCACATTTGTTTTTTAGCCCCTCCTTCTGGATTTGCTTGGCAATGCCATGTTTTCTTGAATGTTAAACACTGTATGTTTTTGCAAGGCCAGCATTGTAACGACAGGCTTTCCATCTAACTGGCAACGGGGTTGGTGTTCCTAGTGTCCCTTGAAATGAACATACTGTTGTTTCTGTTGGTGACCCTTAAATTTAAAAATCTAACTTCCTTAAAATAAAGCTAAAATAGATAGGTTTTTGCTATATGTAAATATGTTTTGAAATAAAATGAGCAATTCTCATTTTCATTCTACTGATTTATTGTAATGTATACTTAGGGAGATTATCTACCTTTGTGGTGAAAGATGCTCCTCCTATTAACATGGAAAATGGCTTGTAGTCTGTGGGTAACACTGTACAACAGGAAAGTAATGGAGAGAGAGCTTATTGTAGGCATTGTCTTTATTGTCATTTAAGCTCTGAGCAGAAAATACTTTTGAAAATTTTGGAGGTGGAAAACAATGGAGAAAGGATATTACAGCTAATGACTATTCATGTCTATAATATAGAAGATTTGTTGGGAAATTATTTATGGAAGAATTTGAGAGCCTAACTGGATCTTAGAAAATTATTCACCTTAAGAGAAATTGCCAAGCCTGAAGCTGAGACGTATATGAAAATAATACACAAGAGAGAAAAATTGGGAATGTAGAAGTATGTGAAAGATGAGTATAGAATAGGCCTGTTTTGGAAAACTGATGATGTGATCTATACTTAACATTTCATTCAGTGGGTCAGAAATGGGTTTCTCAGAGCTAATCTTTTCTACTGAATCCGGGAAATTGTTGGCTTATACATGGTTAGATACATAGGCACAAGCAGGCAAAAATAAAGCAAATTCTTTGCAACATCGAGACAGATAAAATCAAACAATTTTCAGAAATTAAAATAAGAGTTATAATTGGGGCATGTATTAATCACATTTGCAGTTTTTCTGCACACTGGCAGTGTCTCATTATGTTGGGTTCCCCATGAATCTGATCATTGTTCCTTAGAGTAAGGGCCTCAACCCGCAGTGACTTGAAGCAGGGTTTCATTTCCTGGCCAGAGATTGAGGTTGGGCCACAGTGGTAAGAGTTCTAGCCACTAGACCAGTGGCCAGTGACAAGGCCCTGGCCCTTTGGCTTTGCAAAATGAATTCCCACAAAGCCAGAAAGCAATGAAACAAGTGAAGTGTTCATTAGGAGGAAAAAACTACATGTGGATGGACACATGGGCAGACTCAGAGAAGAGTCTTACCCCCGTGGTAATTGAAATCACTTAATGGGGCCTTCCTTCCAGATTTTCTGTGGCCAGTCATCTTGCTTTGACAGGTTCTGAGTCCGTTACTTGGTGTACTCAGGGTCCTCCCGTGTGCACACATCTCTTGGCCAAGATGCATTCCAGTGAAGAGGCCTATGGGTGGGTTGACATCACTCCTTCTTTGACGTCCATGGAGCCTCTCTGCACATGTAGGTTGGACATGTAGTTGGGAACGTCTCTTTGACCTCTAGAAGAACTACATGGTCTCTATCCCTTATCTGGGCAGGGCTCAGCTCCTCCCCCTCTTCTTGTTGGAATAACTATACACAGGGCCCAAACTCCAGCTGTCCAGCCTGGGATCAGTCTGTCTCCTGCCTCAGTACAATTAATGTAATATTAGTAACTAAAAGATTTTAGAGTTTAAATTTTTATGGTCACATAGAAAGCTTGTGATCGTGAAATAGTTTGTTTCTTTTCCCTGAAAGTGACTAACCAGCATTAGCAATGGTTTAGACTATATCAGGAGATATTAGACCCTAACTTTGTGAATATGTGTTAAAAATTTATATTTTTATTCTCATTTTTAGTATTTTTAACATGTTCCATAAAACACCCTGGTGCCTTTTTACTGTAACACTAAAAATTGCTCGATTCAACAACACTTCATTACACTTAGTGTTTCCTGGTCTAGAAATTATGTACTAAGGCTGTTTCTATATGCAAAGCCAGGTTATTCACAAAATCTTCATTATGCAAGTAACAATTATACTATCAATCTATTTATTTATTTCATTGGGTTTCATGTAATAGAGTTTCAAAGTTATCTCTAAAATGTCAAGTGTTTATAAGGGATACATATAAACAAAGAAGATTGTATTTCTTCTCAGTTAGATCTAATTTAGTAATGCTAGGTCCCATGGTTTTAAAGAATATGCAGTCTTTTTTTTTTTTTTTTTCTTTTTGAAGGATCTCTCTAAGGACTTATTACTAAAAGTCTCAAAATGATATAAATCTTATGATCTGATTGCTTTCAGTGATTCAATACTCCGTTAAATAACTGTTCTTTATATTGCTATTATTTTAATAGATGCAACTATTGGATAGCTATATTTTTAAAATCCAAGGTTAAGAATTGGGAAAAGGAGATTATGGGAATAGTCTTGTGAAATGAATTATCTAAGTTTATGAAAGTCCATTAAAATTAGCTCCATTTTATCTCAGCTAAACAATTCTTATAGTATGACTTGCTAAATATTTAATGAGTAATATAGTTAAATATAGCTGAAAGACTTTACTGGGTTTCAAGAATATTGTCACTGCTCAGAATAATACAATTTGTAAGATATATATTTTTCTGAGAGAATTCAAATTATGTGAAATAATGCCCTTAGATTATTGTAACTGATATAGTGTTGAAATTAAAATTAATTTAGGAATTCAAACACTTTATAAATTTAAAATTCTTTAGTTTTGTTTAACAAAGTTGAGTCAAGGTAATGTATGTTATTTGTCTGGTATTTGATTAAGATCATTATTCCATAGTTATGTTCTTTAGGTATTCAATATAGAGTACATTAATTATTGCTGCTCCTGTTCAGACTAGGATTAACATGATATTGTAAATATTTCAACATTTATCTCTTCATGTTTTATTTAAAGAAACTTTTAGTGTTGCTGTTGTTCAATCGCTAAGTTGTGTTTGACTCTTTGCGACCCCATAGACTGCAGCACACCAGGCTTACCTGTCCTTCACCATCTCCCAGAGTTTGCTCAAACTCATGTCCATTGAGTCGGTGATGCCATCCAACCATCTCGTCCTCTTCTGCCCTCTTCTCCTTTTGCCTTCAATCTTTCCCAGCATCAGAGTCTTTTCCAACAAGTCAGCTCTTTGCATCAAGTGGCAAGGTATTAGAGCTTCAGCTTCAGCATCAGGCCTTCCAATGAATATTCTGGGTTGATTTCCTTTAGGATTGACTGGTTTGATCTCCTTTTAGTTCAGGGGACTCTCAAGGGTCTTCTCCAGCACCACAATTCAAATGCATCAACTTTTCAGTGCTCAGCCTTCTTTATGATCCAACTCTCACATCAGTACATGACTACTGGAAAAACCATAGCTTTGACTATATGGACCTTTGTTGGCAAAGTGATGTATTTGCTTTATAATATGCTGTCTAGGTTTGTCATAGCTTTCTTTCCAAGTAGGACTTCCTTGATAGCTCATTGGTAGAGAATCTGCATGTGATGCAGGAGACCCTGGTTCGATTCCTGGGTTGGGAAGATCCACTGGAGAAGGGGTAGTCTTACCACTCCAGTGTTCTTGGGCCTTCCTTCTGGCTCAGCTGGTAAAGAATCTGCCCACCATGCGGGAGACCTGAGTTTGATCTCTTGGTTGGGAAGATCCCCTGGAGAAGGGAAAGATGACCCACTTCCAGTATTCTGGCCTGGAGAATTCCATGGACTGCATAGTCCATCTGGGTCACAAAGAGTTGGACATGACTGGGTGACTTTCACTTTCTGTCCAAGTAGCGGACATTTTTTTAAAATTTCATGGTTGCAGTCACTGTCTGCAGTGATTTTGGAGCACAGGAAAATAAAATCATTCAGTGCTTCCACTTTTTCCATAGTTTATTTAAAGAAACTTTTAGTGTTGTAGTGAATGTTATTGGATAGTCTGCATTTTCGTTATTGACTGGCATATTACTTGATTATTTTTTAATTTATTTTTTATTGAAGTATGGTCAATTTACAGTGTTGTGTTAATCTTTGCTGTATGGCAAAGTGACTGCCTTATCCACATATAGACATTGTTTCTTCATTTTCTTTCCCATCATGACCATCACATGATGTTGAACACGGTTCCCCGTGCTATGCAGTAGGACGTTGCAGTTTATCCATCCTGTATACAGTAGTGTACGCCTGCTGAGCCCAGACCGCCAGTTGTTGCCTCCCCCACGCCCCTCGCCCTTGGCAGCCACAGGTCTGCTCTCCTTCTGGGAGTCTGTTTTGCGGATAGGTTCCCGTGTGCCGAACGCTGACGCCCACAGAGAAATGATGCCCTGCAGCGTGTGTCTTCCTCTTTCTGACGTACGGCACTTAGTAGGCTGACCTCTAGGGATCCACGCATCCATGTTGCTGCAAATGACATGTCATTCTTTTTTTAATGGCTAAACAGATTATTTTCAAATTGCCATCTCTTTTTGATTATTTTTATTTTTAACTTTGTAAGGAAGAGGCCATAAACATTATGTAAGATGTATACATACATGTCAACATTTTTTTTCTCCTTTTAATGTTTATCCTTGTAAACAGTACAACCTTTTCAAAATATGCACTTATAATTTCAAAAGAAAATACATACAGAATGAAATACTATAATATCAAATCCTATAGATATTGAACAAGAATTGATCAAATTCGATATTGTTCTTCCTCCTTCCCTGTTTATATATTACTTTTTCTTCTAGGTTATGATTAGTATATTCAATACAATCTATTAAACCTGAAAAATGAGCTTTAGATAATCTTCTTAACCAGTTGTCTAAATATGGAACCCAACAGGTTCTACTTTGTTTTGCAGAAAAAGGAGAGGGTTTTTTGTAACTTAATGTCTACTCTGGGCATCAGTTTGGAGCTAACTGGCACTTGTTGATTGCTTAATTGATTAAATGATTGTACTACTCTAGTATCAGTTTGAAAACTCTCTTGCCATATCCAAATATGAGACCATATATACTTAAATGTTCTCTTTTTTTGTCTTAACTTGTGTAATGTTTTGTTTAACTTATAAATGTAGATCATTGAATTATATGTAAGGGAGCATCTGCGTATCTTGGGAAATTTTATATCTACATATAATAGCAATTAAATAAAGTGAACAATAGACAGGGTTTTATTTCAGTATATGGAAATAAGCAATAGTCACTGTAACAGCTGGCTATTTTAATATTTTATATTTTAAAATTTAATATTTTAAGTTGCTTAAGGAAGTAACACATTAAACTTTTTCTAATTCATAAATCTGTCTTTTGTCTGGATCTCTTTAAACTCTTATACACTAAACCTCTACACTATTTTAATATTATGATTTTTGACCAGAGATTTTTATTTAGATACATAGATATATGAGTGCTAAGTCTGTGCATTGTGAAAAATTTAGGTACACTCTGAGGCCTATTTCATAATAATTTCTACTTTGTTCATCACATCAGTTGATATAATGAAAAGCATAGATGATATGTACCTTAAATTTAAATTTCTCTTGAGGGTAGAAATTTAATTATGCAATTGATTGGAAAATAAATGACAATGGAAGTAATCTTGTGTTATACCCAATGGTCTATAGCTTTTTATAAACTGTGTTTGTGATCTGATATCACGATGATGGTATATTGAACTTCAGTATGTCTTATTTGACAAAACACTGAAAACATATGCATCTAGTATTGCACTGTTTTCTAAATATGATATTCCTCTTGAAAATAATGATGCGTAAACAAGTATAGGATGACCTCACAGTGTCAGAGTGGGCGTTTCCCATAGTAGATCAGTTTTAGACAACGGATATAGATGAGCTGGCTTAATTCTAATTCTTAAGTTTGGTTCTTTCTGGGCATGGTATGCAAAAAAGGTATGTGATCATCATTATTAGAATCTGAGAATGGGCTTGGAAGACTTCTTTAGTTTCTTTTAATCTGATTTGAATTTAGACAAATAGCCCTTCTACAACAAACATTCACCAGATTGTGGCAAAATTCTTTAGGGATAAGGAACTTTTCCATTAGCTCTGATTGGATAACTGAATAGAAATATCCTTTCTTATGTTAAACCCAATTTTGTCCCTTTATAAATCTTAATTACTGTTCTTGTTTTTGGCTGCTTTGGTTAAATAATTCATCGTATATTTGAAGACGGCTGTCAAGTAACTCTCTTCAGTTGAAATGTGTCTGGTATCTTTAACCATTGTTTATATCTTTTAGTTTTTCGGACTATGTGGCCATTTTGGTGCTTGCCTTCTACTGAAGGTAATCTGATTTGTTGATCAGAGACTTATATTTTCCTTTTCTTTCTCTTTCTCCCTTTTTATGATCTGTGACAGAGTGCCAGTTGCCAATTAAAATTCATTTTTCTTCTTTACTAGCAGAAAGCCAGTTTTATTTATGAAAAATTCAATAAAAATTCACATTTCCTAGCTCCCCAAAATGGCTATCCACTTATTTTCTGGTAAATCACATTTAAGTAGAAAATGTTAGATTTATTCTCCCTGAAAATACCTTTACAGGGGGAGGGGTAGACTCACATTGATAGACCTTTTCCTTTTGTCCTCTTTCTGACTGTGATTCAGTAGAAAAAGAGATGTTTTATCTTTCCTAAATATATTAAATTCCATACTTTTATTACTCTAGCTATCAACTTAATGGAGGGAAGCAAAATTATGAGTTTAATCTAGGGTCATTTGGTATAAGATAACAAAAGCAGTGTTACTTTAAAACATAGTTGATTATTTTCTCAAAATGGGTAGATTTTCTATGATGCTTCTTTTTTTACATAATTTTATTTATTTATTTGTTCTGGGCTGCTCTGGGTCTTCATCGCTGTTCAGACTTTCCTCTGGTTGTGGAGGATGGAGGCGTCTCTCTGGTCGCAGGACACAGGTTTCTCTGGCGACTTCTGGGGTTGCGGAGCCGGGCTCTAGGGCAAGCGGGCTTCAGTAGTCGCGGCGTGGGGGCTTAGTAGTTACAGCCTCCGAGCTCTGAGCACAGGCTCAATAGAGCTCCGTGCAGTGCCCAGGCTTAGCAGTCCCGGGGCATGCGGGACCTTCCTGGATCAGCGATTGAACCCACGTCTTCTGCACTGGCAAGCAGATTCTACCACCGAGACACCAGGGAAGCCTTATCTCAGCAGGAGACGACAAACATACAGAAGAGTAGAGACTAGAAATTCTTGCAAGTGTGGGAGTCCTTGTCAACCGTATTTGATTTTAACTATCATGAACCACTGTGAGTGTGATAAGTCACTTCAGTTGTGTCCAACTCTTTGCGACCCCATGAACCATAGACCACCAGGCTCTTGTGTCCACGGGATTCTCCAAGCAAGAATACTGGAGTGGATTGCCATGCTCTCCTTCAAGGGATCTTCCCAACCCAACGATTGAGCCCTTTTCTCTGGCATCTCCTACATTGGCAGGTGGGTTCTTTACCACTAGTGCCACATGGGAAGCCCTATTATTAACCATTCAGTTCAGTCAGTTCAGTTGCTCAGTCGTGTCCGACTCTTTGCAACCCCATGAATCACAGGACGCCAGGCCTCCCTGTCCATCACAAACTCCCGGGGTTTACTCAAACTCATGCCCATCGAGTCGGTGATGCCATCCAGCCATCTCATCCTCTGTCCTCCCCTTCTCCTCCTGCCCCAAATCCCTCCCAGCATCAGGGTGTTTTCCAACGAGTCAACTCTTTGCATGAGGTGGCCACAGTATTGGAGTTTCAGCATCAGTCCTTCCAATGAACACCCAGGACTGATCTGCTTTAGGATGGATGGGTAGGATCTCCTCGCAGTCCAAGGGACTCTCAAGAGTCTTCTCCAACACCACAGTTCAAAAGCATCAATTCTTCAGCTCTCAGCTTTCTTCGCAGTCCAACTCTCACATCCATACATGCCCACTGGAAAAACCATAGCCTTGACCAGACGGACCTTTAGTAATCATTTTAAAGAAGAACCAAAATAAAGAGAAGTCACTTTATGAGTTTGGGTCTACCTAATCCCCAGCACATGGATTTTTCTGTCCTTCCAGACAAATCTCTTCTTTATCAAGGCTAATTTCATTTGGTTCTTGATATCATTAAATTTGTTATCACTTCTTGTTACCTTAAGACCAAGCTGGGAATGAGTGATGTCATTGCAACAAAGGAGTTTTTTGAGGCAAATGATGCTTCAAGTGGTAGAAAGACTGGGGGAAGATATTGTTAATATGCAGGCCTTCTACTCCTCATTATAACCTGTGCCTGTTGTCTTTATCAACCTGCTTTGTATTTAATCAACAGGTGTTAATTGGACACATTCCATGTATCAAACATTTCAATCTTTGACACCTAGAATTATTCCTTTTTTTGTGTGTTTTATACTTTTCAGGCTTAGTGAAAACAGATAGGGAAAAATGGATTCTTGTAGAACTAGGAATATAGATGATCACTTGTGATATTTATAGATAGAATCAAAATTCAGGTGTCTCAAGTTCAGTAATAGCATTGAAGGCTGGACTTCTGACCTACCAATATAGCTCAGTGTTATGTGACATCTTATCAGTGTGACTTCATACATGTTTTATTACTGACTTGCAGCCTGACTTTTATTTGTTTTGCAGTTTAGATTTTGAAGCACCATACTCTCTGCTGACAATTGTTAAAGAACTGTTGCTTTATTTGGGCCTAGTAGTCATTATTAGTTTCACTAGCATGGAATTAGTTTGAACTGAACTTTTAAAAAGTACACCATAAAAGTATTTAATTCATTTGCCAGTTATCAAGTATGATAGTATTTTCCCTTGTTACCATCAGATTACAAAGATGATTATTCTTTTCTGCAATCTTTTAGTTCAGTTCAGTTCAGTCGCTCAGTTGTGTCTGACTCTTTGCGACTCCATGAATTGCAGCACGCCAGGTCTCCCTGTCCAGCACCAACTCCCAGAGTTTACTCAATCTCATGTCCATGGAGTGGGTGATGCCATCCAGCCATCTCATCCTCTGTCGTCCCCTTCTCCTCCTGCCCCCAATCCCTCCCAGCATCAGGGTCTTTTCCAATGAGTCAGCTCTTCGTATCAGGTGGCCAAAGTATTGGAGTTTCAGCTTCAGCATCAGTCCTTCCAATGAACACCCAGGACTGATCTCCTTTAGGATGGACTGGTTGGATCTCCTTGCAGTCCAAGGGACTCTCGAGTCTTTTCCAACACCACAGTTCAAAAGCATCAGTTCTTCAGCACTTAGCTTTCTCTGTAGCCCAACTCTCACATCCATACATGACCAATGGAAAAACCATAGCCTTGACTAGACGGACCTTTGTTGGCAAAGTAGTGTCTCTGCTTTTTAATATGCTGTCTAGGTTGGTCATAGCTTTTCTTCCAAGGTGTAAGCATCTTTTAATTTCATGGCTGCAATCACCATCTGCAGTGATTTTGGAGCCCCAAAAAATAAAGTCTGACACTGTTTCCACTGTTTCCCCACAATCTTTTAGTAGACTGTTTCAAATACGTTTTCATTTAAAAAGAGATGGTAATGCAGAGTAATTTCCTCATAAAATATGTGAATATAATCTTTATTCTGAGAGTATGATTGGAACTAGATCCATTTGGGAAGGTGCTTTACATTTATTATTATCTTATATTACTAGCAATAAAAGTCATGATCAGGAAACTGAAACAGAAACTATGTCTCTAATAAATATCCGACCTTTGGGGTACTATAATCCTTTCTAATTTATGCATAAATGGGAAGACTAATTATAATGCAAGACAGTGTTACTCTGCACCTCTATAGGTGATTGTAGAAAACTCTAAATTCCTTTTACATAGTAAAAATAGATGAGTCAGGTTTTTCTTTTTTAATACCCACCACATTTTTGTGCAAGAAGAAAGGAACACACTCCAGTTTGCTGTCTAACTTTAAACTTTAGAGGAAATATCACATCCATTGGCTTCCCTGGTGGCTCAAATGGTGAAGAATCCACCTGCAGTGTGGGAGACCTGGGTTCGGTCCCTGGGTTGGGAAGATCCCCTGGAGGAGGGCATGGCAGCCCACTCCAGTATTCTTGCCTGGAGAATCCCATGAACAGAGGAGCCTGGCGGGCTACAGTCCACGGGGTCACAAAGAGCTGGACGTGACTGAGTGACTAGGCGTACATCCCATTCATTACGTGAGAGTGTCGCTACGTGGGAGGCTAGGTGGGCAGCAAAACATGGTGACATGCCTAGTTTTTACAGAGAAGTGAGGAAGTATTTCTCTTAGAAAATGACACAGAGAGAACTCTTGCAAACATCTCTCCCAGTGTTAGGTATGAATACTTATCTTTAAGTGATGCATTTGATATCCTTTCATACTTTTCTGGCTTTCATAAATTCACACAACCACGTGTTCATTCACATCTGTAATGGGGAAAATGACACCTGATTAAGAAGTGTTAAAATAAGTTTTAGTGATGTTTATATTTTTAACCTCACTGCGTGGAAGTTTTCAAAGAGGCTTAGAATAATAAGTAAATTAGTTGGATTTTATTGCCATTCAAAATTTGGAATTATTTTTTTTACAATTATATGTGTTTTATCATGTTTTCATCTTTATAGCACATCCATCTACATGAGATAAATTACTTTTTTAAAAGGTCCATTCACTTGTTACTTTATTTGCTGTCATTTTATATTTATTTCATCTCTAACTACTGTACTGTACTTTTTTGGATCCAGCAATTTCACCTGTCTTTAAGACGGTAGCCTTTGGTCACTTGGATACAGACCCAGTGGGTATGAACTCCAAACGGATAACCATTGTCAGTACCTTAAAGAGTTCAGTCAGTTGAGGGAGTTTGTTTCACATTGGGGCTGTCAGAAAGAGTGTCAGGAAGCAAGTTCTAGGGAAATTCTCCAGGAAGCCATTGACTATTGCTTCTGTGGGAGTCTCAGCTCTTTCCCTAAAGAGATTTTAACATATATTTATACATTATTGATGCTGAAACAAAACGTAAATGTAGGCACAACCCATGGTGGTGGTGATGCTCTTCACCCTAATTTATTTTAGTTAATTTCATTTTATAAAAAAGTAAAGGAGAGGGCAAGTCTTCAGAGAAGGAGTTCTATGGAAAGAAGTTAGAGACTCTGCTCTTTCCCTGGCAGGGGTCCTGATTCGTTCTGGGTGACACATACAGCTGAACAGATCATCTTCTAATTGCAAAACAGAAGAAGCCCTGACATACTATTTGTGGGAGACAAAGGGATCCTCAGCCTCAGTGGATGCGGAAGGACATAAGTCTCCATCTGAGCACAGAGAACGAGAAATGTTGGACCTGGCATCCTTTTATTTTTCCTGCAACATCTCCATGTATATTTCTTTCTTGTATACACATCATCTTACGTGTATTTTCCAGTGTGACTTTCATTCCACCCATGTCTTCCTCACACTGATGTACTCTGTACCACACACAGTACTCTTGATGACAGGAAGAGATAACTTAAGCTGGTTCTTGACTGCAACTGGTCCAGTCTTATGGTAGGCTCATATGTGGATACACCAGTTACATTATAAAGGGATGAGGGATATTGAATCCTCCAGAGGTAAAAAATTCCTTGAAGAGTCATAGATATTTCCTATGAAATTACTCAGATATGTTACGACATTGCACAAGTGCTCTGCTCCGTGGAAGTCTCAGACGCATCATGGAGAATTGGACTTTGCTTATGTTTGTATAGATATGATAAATATATTCCCTTGGACTGTAAAGAGTCTGACAGATTCCTCTTAGGATCTGGAAAGCTTTGTCTAGGAAAAAGCAGGAATAGTGTTCTATTTATTTAAAGCTGCTGTGAACACTTGTATGCAGGTTTTTGTGTGCACATAAATTTTCAGTTTCTTTGGGTAAATACCAAGGAATGTAACTGCTAGCTCATGTAGTAAAAGGGAAAAGACCCTGATGCTGGGAGAAGATTGAAAGCAAAAGGAGAAGGAGGAGACAGAGGATGAAATGGTTAGATAGCATCACTGACTCAATGGACATGAATTTGAGCAAACTCTGGGAGATAGTGGAAGACAGAGGGCCTGGCTTGCTACAGTCCGTGGGGTCGTGAGGAGTCGGACATGACTTAGTGACTGAACAACAGCAAAGAGTAAGAGTATGTGTAATTTTGTAAGAAATTGCCAGATGCCTTCTCAAGTAGCTGTACCATTTTGCATTCCCACTAATAGAGGACATTATTTTACAAATATGTTTTCAAGTACAAGGAAATGGTAAATTAGTGCTTTCCCTAGAAAATAGAAAATATATACTGTATTTCACTGATCCTAGGGTGCTATTTAATTAATAGTTTATCAGAGTAAAAAATATATAATACCATAATAAATATAGATAGCTATTTAAATAGAAAAATATGCATCTTAGAAATAGGAAACCATACCATGTAAACAAAAGGGTTTTTTTGGAGTTGAAAGCAATCAAAAGTTAATTTAATTTGCAAAGTAAGTTGAAACTTGAAACTTTAGATGGCAATTCTGTTTTTACAAGTTTGTAAGGAGTAATACTATTTGGGCCATTTTATTTTAATTTGTTCCACTTAGTATATGCACCTATTTGCAAAATAGTTTTTCTGATGTTATTTTCAACTGCTTTTTAAACTAGTACTTTGCATTGATAGCATGCTTTCTATGTGGTAGTGTCTGAATTGAATTATTGAATATGTTATTTGGGTTTTTATGATGTCAACCCAGTGCTTGGCACATAGATATGCCAAGAGTATTTATGAAAGTACACTGCTTCTGTAGCACCGAATATACTGTTTAAAATACAGAATGTTAATTTTGGAAGCCTAATACAGTATGTCTTTTACTGATGTTAAAAAAATAGAAAGTGGCCATTTTCCAGTATCTACTGGAATATTTCAGATTATGCCTCGTGTAACCTGGACTATGTGACACTAAGGATGGAATAAACTCAGGGTTCTTATTCTTCTTGAATTTTTTTAGAGGCAGTGTGTATCATTTGATTTTAGGTTATCATTGTGGGAAATAGTGAAAAAAATTTCTTTTCAGAAAAATCACAAAAACTAACTGAGAAAAATCCCAAAGTTCTCTGGTATCTTTATGAGAATTCAGGAGAAAGACATTAGTGGAACCTAAGTGATATCCTTCATCACTGTGTTATCAGAGGAGTCAGATAATCTTGTGAACTTGTTAAAGATCAAGAAAATAATCTACAGGTTATGTTGATATCTGAGATATTCTTTTTTTAAAATAAACAGTTAAAACAGATTTGTATGTTGTAGTGATTCATAAGCCACTAATGTATCAATTTGAGCCATATTGTAGAAACATTATGAATGGTTGTTCGATCACTCATCCTGCTCACACATGTCTAACTAACCTATGTGGTCCTGTCATGGGACCGCTGAAACAAACACAATTTATATCACTAATTCTATGAGAAAGCCATTTCCAAAGTCAAACACAAAGTTTCTATTAGAGGGGAACTAGGATTTCCCACATCTTTTTTTGTTTTGTTTTGTTTTGACTATTATGGCTAGGAGGGAATTTGTTTTGGTTACAATGGGAAGAAAGACATTGAGATTGACTTAGTCATAAGGTCAGAAAAATGCGGGAAAACTTATCTCTTGCCCAGCAAAGGAAAATTTAAATCCTTTCTTGTAATGTGCATCTAGGTATTTTAATAATGCATCCATAATGTCTATTTGTACTTGCTGATGCCTCAGCAGGTAAAGAATCTGCCTGCAATGCGGGAGACACAGGAGACTCTGGTTTGATGCCTGGGTTGGGAATATCCTCTGAGGGAGGAAAATGGCAACCCACTCCAGTATTCTTTCCTGATGAATCCCACGGACCATGGAGCCTGGCAAGCTAAGAGTCAGACATGACCGGACAGCCACTCATGACATTTAAATAGCATTCCTTGTTCTGCTGCAAAATTGCTTTTAATAACAAACATGATCGGATAAGAACTGGAAATACTTAAATCAAGGAAAATAATTATTGATGGCAGGCAATTAAAGGGGGAATGGGTAGAATAGTTTTAATTATCTAGGAACTTAAAATTTTATTTTGTTGATTTATTTTGATTGGAGGACAATTACTTTACAATATTGTGATGGTTTTTGCCATACGTCAGTATGAATCAGCCATGGGTATACATGTGTCCTCCCATCCTAAACCCCCCTCTCATTCCCCCAACCCTGTCTCTCTGGGTTGTCCCAGAGCACCAGCTTCTGGGTTCCCTGCTTCATGCATCAAACTTGGACTTATACCAAATGACCAGGCTAAGTAATTTACAAAAGGAAAGACTATTGAATTAATATTTAATGAACCACTACTATTAATAATTGTGTATCAAAATAAAGGGATATAAGAAAAGGTAATACTTAGGAAAACAAAGAATGTGAATATATTTAGTTACATGTAAAAATATACACTTACCTACACATTTAGCATGTAAATTTTTTCTTTGCTTTCCTTCCCTTTCCCAGAAGCTGTCGGTTAATCAGGGATGTCATCAAAGGACCTGAGAGGATGGCTTTCCTGGATCTTACGTTTAAAAATCTATTGAGCCCGTGGGCAAATCTAAGACGCCTAGCATCTTAGTTCTAGAGGGACCCATTGGAGGACATCTGTATCACCGTCTAGCTTCTCTGTCTCTGGTAGCCTTTTCTCTCCCCTTGTCCTGGAACACTTTGTCTCACCATTTCCTGTAGTTCCGTGGTGTATTCACTGAGTTCTCCTTGGTCTTAAGATTCAATAGACGTGCCTCCAGATTTTACTATAGAAAAGTGGGACCTTAAATATGAAGGTGATACTGTCTCCTTTTTGTTTTAACAAGTCAGCTCTATTTTTGTCTGTTCTGTATATTGGACTCTGTGTGAGATTTACTTAGAAAAACAGGCTCAACTTTAAAACTTGTTAGAAGATTCGTGCAAACAGTGATATAAAGGATATTGTGCAGAATCAGCATTTTATGGTATTTGGTGAGAACCCAAGTGAAACCTTAGGGGATAAGTTGTCAAGAAAATCAGGTTTCATCAGGAAAATTTTTTTTTCAGTATTCATAAATATGTGGTCTATTTCACAGTGAACCAATCCTATTATAAATCACAAGCAGATAATCTTACCAGTTGCCATGGTGCTACAGGGTGATAAGCAAATGAATTTGAACTGGATGACATGAGAAAAGAGTACACTTTCCAAAGAAAACTTTTCTCTCATTGCAATCAGAAAATCTGGTTTTGATTTATAAAAGCTTTAGTCAGAATGTGTTCCTATGTTGTGATCTTGAGGGCACTTTGATGGCTCTTAGGTAGCAGTGGGCAAATGAAACTCATAAAATCTACTAAGTGTAGACTGACTTTCATTTTTTCCTACATTACCACAAAAGTCCAGGGATCCAAATATACTAAGAGGAGGGATGTCCAGGAAATCGTAATGTAGTTGTTAATCTTTCCTTCTGTATAGTTATATGGAACTTACATGTATCAAATCATTTCTGTGATTTAGATCCACAATACCATGGTGTCACTTACATCTTACTTTTTTGAATGTTAATTTCACCAATCCCTTGCCAACCATAAGCATTAACTTTGGTCAGTTTTTAGGTAAAAATGCATAGTGTTGCATTAATTTAAATTTTAGTTATTAGTCATGTTAAAATTTTACATTGATGATTAAGTTAAATAAAAGTATATGTTCATAAAGATTGTTAAACAAATGAATAAACAGGCTTACCTAATTTTTAATGCAGTATATTTTAGAAAAACATTTCAGATACGGAATTCTCTTTTTGTGGTTGACTTTCCATAGGCTGTTTGAAAATATGTGATGCTATATCCTTCAGAATGCTGAAAGAATTTTCAAGTAGCTATGCTCCAATATTTTCAATAGTTTGCTTAATTTTTGGCCAGTGTTAAAAAGGTTATTGGATCTTTTGCTTTATCTTGAGTCATCAAACAATTGATTAAAATATTATCAATAGACCTACCATATCAGATTCCTAGGGGGGGAAAAATCAAAGCCTGACAATCTCGCTCACTAAGCAGTAAATATCATTTGAGTTTCCCTGACATTTTCTTACAGAAATTAGGTTTCTTTCTGTCCTCTATGTGCTGCTTCTAGCAATTACACTTTCATGGTTTCCTTGCTTCATTCTATAGCAACTAATGATTGGTTGCCACATCAGATGTAAGTCAGGATGCAGAGCTGAGTTCAGAATCTTGGTACAAACCTAAAGTTAATTTTCTCCAGGAAGTATGGGGGATAAATTAATCTGGTTTCAAATTTGGGCAAGCTGAACATTTCTTTTGGAAATAATTTGAGGTCAGTAATTTGGGAGATTATATTTGATGACTCTTGCTGAATAGGAAAAGGTCATCGATGAAGAAGAAAAAACCTCTTAAAATAGTTTTTGAAAGAAAGTTATAGTATATATATAAAAAAAGAAAGTTATAGTATATAGAAAAATAATCAAATTAGAAAAACAAGTGATGTTGATATTTATAATAATCCTGTGCTCAGGTAAAGTTTCCATGTGTTTAGATTCTGGTTATTTTTTTTAACTAGCTGAAATTTATTTATATTTTCTTTGCAGTATTTTGTCAGCATTTCTTAATGAGCTATAATGATTATCTACAATTGCTTAAGATTAGAAATTTGTTTTCAAGGGGGCTTAAAAATGATTTTAACCATAGGAGTTGCAGAATAATTATTTCCCATAGTTTCTATGTAAACCCAAAACTGAAATCAGTTGAAGTGCTTTAGAATTAAAATTTATAATTAAGAGATTATTTGTGAATAACTGGTATTTCCGAGATAAAATTTCATGCTGTAGAAATCTATGTAATGATTAGGAAAATGTAGACCCTTCTATGCTGAACTATTAATGAAGACTAAATCCTGTTTCTTCGATTTTTTTCCCCCAACTTTCTATATCTGATAATGGATCACTAAAAATATATATATATATTACTGTCCATTCTCATATAGTCTAACTACCACTCATATATAACATTCATTCTCCCTCCAGGAGCAGAGTTACCTTTCTTAAAACGTAGATCAGATCATGCCACTTTCCTACTTAAACTACTCCAATAGTTCCCTATCATAGTAGCATAAATTCTAAGCTTCTCAAATTTACCTAAGTAGCTCTATAGGAATCTACCTCTGGTCTTTCTCTCTGATTTCCCATCCCCTCTTTCCTTTATCCACATGTCCAGCCACATTGGACTTTTTAACTCTTGGGAGACCATTACATTATTATAAGCGAGAAACAAGGATGGTAGTGTTGGAGATGTTGAGAAGTAGGTCAACTATGAATGCATTTTGAAGGTAACACCAACAGCATTCCTGACAAGTATGTTATGAAAGAAAGATGATTGAAGTGTGACTCCAAGGTTTGGGGCCTAACCAACTGGACGGATAGAGTTGCCATCAATTAAAATGGGGGAGACTAAGTGTAGGGGTGTATTTGGAAGAAAAAAATTAGGAGTTCAGTTTTGAAGATGTTGAATTTGAAATGTCTGAGTATTGAATATATGAACCTTGAGTTAAGAAGAAATGTCTGTGCTAAATTAAAATTCTCTGAATTATTGGAATGTACTTGGTAGTTAAAATCATGAGACTTCCTGTGTGTACAGAGGGACTGAGTGTAGACAAAAATGAGAGGGGGTGAAACTGAGCTAGAGAGCCCCAGAATATTAACAGGGCTTCCCAGGTGGCGCTGTTAGTGAAGGACACACCTGCCGATGCAGGAGGCAGGAGATGCAGATTCGATCCCGGGGTCAGGAAGATGCCCTGCAGAAGGGCATGGCCACCTGCCCCAGTATCCTTGCCTGGAGAAACCCATGGACCGAGGAGCTTAGAAGGCTGTAATCCAAAGGGTTGCAAAGAGTCAGACACGATTGACCTGACTAAGCACAAACTATTAAAAGATTTTAGAAACAGGGAGGAACTCTGCAGAAGAGTGAAAAAGACAGGAGTAACCACTGAGTGTGATGTTCAAAAAGTCTAGTGAAGAACATGTGACAAGAAATGGGAAAGATTAACCCTGTCAAACGGTGCTAACTGGGCAAGTCAGGTGAAGGCTGAGAATCGACCATGGGATTTGGCAGCAGGTAGGTTCTCGATGACCTCGACAAAAGCAGGTCTAGTGGAGTGGTAGAGGTGGAAGTCTGAGCGGGTTAGGAGAGAATAGGAGGAGAGGGATGGAGACAGCCAATGTAAATATCTCTTTCAGGGACTTTTCCTGCACAGGTAAAGAAATGACAGAAGTTGTGGCAGGAGCAGGAAATGGAATAAAGTCAAGTGTTGTTATTTTGTTTTAAATGGAAGAAGTTCCATCACATTTGTGTTATTATTGTGCTGATGGAAGTGTACTTGTAGAAAGCAAAGAGTTGCATATGGAACAGAACTGACACGTGCCTGAGGAAGCTATGTGGGTTTGTGAGACAGAACAGAACTTCTTACCCAAGTCGATAGTTGTTCATTCATAAGAATGTGGAGAAAGTGGGTATAGTTACTCACAGGTGGGTAGGTATGGAATGATGTGAAATTCTATGTGAATTCTTCCATATATTTCTTTTTCAGTTCTTTCAGAGAAATAGAAAGCAAAGCCATTTGTTGACTCAATTTTCTCTTCTGCAAAAAGGGAGGTTTTCAAAAAGGATTAAATGAAAAAATAAGAAAATGTTTTGCCAACTCAAGTTTAGTATGTATTTATATGTAGTATATCTTAAAGATTCTTTATCTACTCTTATGTTTTTAAATGGAACTTTTAAAATACTGTGATATTCATCCATTACTGTAAAAGGAACAAATGCCAAAATATCTTAAATTATAAAATTTAGATGTTAAAATAATTAGCTGGTAAAAATTGCTCTCCATAACAGTTTCAGTAAAATACTTTCAGACTAAAAATATCTTTCATTCTTGAAATTAAGAAATCTGCCAGGTACAGTGGAACTCCTATTTGTAGTCATCTGGCGTTATTGCTTTGCTAGATATAGAGGGTAGTAACTCCTTTCTGTAATAAAGATTTTGAAATTGATTTGTCTCTTGATATATACCTGAAGTTTAGTTTAGTTAGAAACATATTTTACTTTTTCCTTCATTTCCAGAGATTTTGTTTGTTTGTTTGTGCAGTTGTTTTAAAGAAAAAGAATCATCATGAACCAGTTCCGTTTCTTCGGTTCTCTGTGAATCAGGTATTCGTGCAGCTAAAAATATAAAACCCTCTACTTCCGTATGTTGTGTTAACGTGATTTTCACCTCACTTAAGATATGTGGCTTGTGCATTCTTTTAGTTGAATCTAACATGATCGACTTTCAGGTTTGTTAAAAAAAAAAACTGAAGGCATTATGATGAATCTGATATTGAAATGTTTTTGTAATTTTTACATGCCTTAGAAGCAGAGACATAACTGATACATCTTTTTGATTTGTGTGATATCCAGGGTGACTCTGATTTTTTACTTTATTGAAGAGAAAACAAAAGAACATAAAGGTAAAAGGCAGTTTTTTCTTATAAAAAATTCAACATATTTTGACTGCCAGGTTAAAAAAGAGGCAAATCTGTTTTATTTTCTTGACATTTCCTTATAGTTATCCTCACTTATATAGTCAATTGGAAAGCTGAAAGAACTATCACTTATCTTTGGGTGTTTTTTTTTTTGTTTTGTAAAACATGACTCAAAATTGCTACAGTTCTAAAGCATATCATAATTTCTGTTTCATTCACGATGGCTTCAATATTTGATATTTTATTGTACTTGGTTTCTTTAAATATTGTTAACTCTTTTTTAGTTATAAGAACATACCAGTCCTGAGCTGTTGACAGTTTCTTAACAGTCAAAATGAGTTTATGTTTGCTACCTGATATGCAGGAGAACAGCCCCAAATATACTTGATATTTGTTACACCAGTAGATAACTTTATTGGATATATGAGGACTTCCAAAAATGAAGCTATAGTATGACAAGATATAGGTGATGAAGAAAGCCAGATTTTCTTCGTTGCCTTGGAATTACTTCTCATTCATTTAAGATGTTTGTTAGCATGATATTTATCCTCAGGGCCACTTTATTTTAGGACATCTTTTTGGGGATGGATATTTCAAATGAGCCGGCCCAGCCTCTTCATTATACCGATAGGGAATGCAGTCCCCAGAAGCTGATGATGTCTGATTCTAACCCATTTATGGTAAAGGATTACTCCCATTATGGATAGAGTTTAATACCAACGCTGTGCTATTAACGTTGTCCAGTGTTCGTGCAAGGTTCTTTATAGCTGCTCTCAATCTTTCCTCTGCTGGTACATTCTGAAGACTAATTTCTGCTAGGATTCCAGGCTAATTAAATGATAGTGGAAAAGCATTTTCCATCATTACTGTTGGAGCAGGAACTGTAAATCACCAAAGGTACAAATTGAGAACTCTGTCTTAATATCATTGGACTGAAGAAGGCACGTAGAAAATCCTTATCGGTCAAAGCCCAGGGTTTAATGAGTGTATACATCAGTTTCTTCAGGGTGGTGCCCAGGAGAAGTCGCTGAAAGTTGCATCTCTGCAACTTGAATCATTTATAGTTTAATATATCGAAGGGAGAGAGCAGGAGACATGTTCCTCCTAAATCTAAGTAGGAAAATGTATGTGTGCATGCTCGTGTCTCAGTCGTGTCCGACTCTTTGCGACCCCATGGACTGTAGCCCACCTCGCTTCTCTGTCCATGGGATTCTCCAGGCCAGAATACTGGAATGGGTTGCTATTTCTTCCTCTGGGGGATCTTCCCAACCCAGGAATGCACCTGCATCTTCTGCATTGGCAGGCAGATTCCTTACCACTGAGCCACCTGGGAAGCCCATGGGAAAATGTATACACTTTATGAAACAGAAACTATTGAGATGCATTCTATAGAAAAGATCAGCCCATAACTTTAATTCTCTTGCAGTGAATAAATCTTCAGCAACCACGAATGGGAATGTGACCGGCATTGTTTAATTTTGGTGCAGATACCTTGGAGATCAGATCGTCTGTCTGGAAATGAACCACAATGTATCAATAAAGAAAATGTTGGGGAAACGGAGCAGAAGGTTTTGGTAGCCAGTGGAGTCTGTCCTCTGCATAGCTGAGGAATAACGGAGACGGAGTGGTCAACTCTATGAGTCATGGTTGAGTGGCCAGAAAAGATGAGAACAGAGATGAGGCCTTGGATTGACTCTGAAACAGGTCACTGTTACTTTCATCATTTCTCATTTCAGGCCCTCTTCATTTCAACCTGAATACTATTGATCAGTGTGGGTGTCATAGGTTTTCCAATTCCAACAGAGTTTTAAAGTACATTCGGATGACTTCCCAGGATGAGGCCAGACAGCCAATGAGAATTGACTGTTTCTTCTACAGTTTCTAGACTATTTCCTCATCACCTCTATAAATATGCTGCTCCCTTCATTTTTCACCATTGCCCTTGCAATCCATATGAAAGTAACTGCTCTTCTACCCTATCAATAGTCTGACTTTTTAATAAGTATTTCTCTTCTATTAAAAGCACATATGCCTATCATTTTTTTCTCTACAATATTAATGAAAAGGAAGTGGGACTAGTAAAGCACCAATAGGAGAAAGGAAGAAACCTTGACGTTTACTGGGGGCATACTGAGGGGAGAATAGAGAATAATTACAGAATATGGGGTTGGTTACAGGATATGACGTCATTTATGAATGATTCAGCATTGGTTTTGTTTGTGTTGTTCCGTTGCTCAGTTGTGTCCGACTCTGCGACCCCACGGACTGCAGCGCACCAGGCTTCCTTGTCCTTCACCATCTCCCAGAGCTTGCTCAAAGTCATTCCATCAAGTCGGTGATGCCATGCAACCATCTCATCCTCTGCATCCCCTTCTCCTTCTGCCTTCAGTCTTTCCCAGCATCAGGGTCTTTCTTACAAGTAGGCTCTTTGCGTCAGGTGGCCAATGTATTGGCGCTTCAGCTTCATCATCCGTCCTTCCAGTGAATATTCAGGGTTGAATACCTTTAGAATTGACTGGTTTTGCGATTATGTAGAACCTAGTCAAACAAAAGATGTTTTCAGGGAGGAGTATTTTGTATGGAGATTGTTGAGAATTACCCTTGCATGATAGTAATAATAATAATAATAAAGACTTTACGTTTTACTGCTGTTTTCACTTTCTCTGCCGTGCACCTGCCTTTTTGTCTGCAGGGGACAGAGAGCTCTCACTTGGCCCCGCTTTGCAGGCTGTGTTCTGGGGCCGTAGGAGCTGCCACAGTAAAATCCACTTACTGGTGCTCATGGAAGAAGAAACCATATTTAAAGCAAGTTCGACTGAATTTTAATTCAGACCTTTAAGAAATGTTTCCTTAACTGATAGCAGGTGGTTAATTAATAGTTGTGAACAGTTGCTTTGCTTTTCTGTTGGGGGCTATAGTGAGAGCATTACACTTATCCTCTGTCACCTACACACACACACACACACACACACACACACTGCCCTCAGCCTGCCATTCACACTGCCTGAGTGCGGCTCTTTACGTGGGCGTAAAGAGTGCCGTGTTTGCTGCCGTTTAAACCAGCTTGTTCCACTCTGATCACAAGAAATACAAAGCGAGTAAAGGGCATCAGAAAGAGGCTTGTATATTTGAAGACCACACTTTGTATTTTAGTAGGTTCTTGGCTTTGGTTAAACTGTAGTTCAGCTTCTTCAGTAGTTCAGTTTAGTTTATACATGTAGTTCAGTTTATACATGTAAACCTAAGTTTGTGTCCTCATTGTTAAGTTTATGGATGACTGAAGTCTCCACCTCCTGAAACTGTAGAAATTCCCAAAGACGCTTGATCTTTTCTGCTCTCATGCTTTTATGCCTGCTGTGGGTACTTTAGACCATTTCTTTTTATTCTTACATAGGATAGGAAAGAAGGAAGAAAGAGAAGAGAAAAGGAAAAGGATAGATAGAGGCAAGAGAGAGGAGGTAAAGTTACTCATGGAGATAATTTACCTGTTAGTCACCCCTCACCACCTGTAATGGTAAGAACCCATCTTTTATATTCCTATTGTCCCTAGTTCCAACACGTGGAGTTAGAGATTACCTAGTCTTACATCTTCCTTGTGTCCCTGTCTCATTCCAATGTTGACTTTTTTAGGATAATTCCCCATCATTTCATACACTTTAATTAAGGAGTAACAAGTCTTTATCCTGTCCCACACATAGAAGTTTTATTGTTTGAACATGATCTTTCAGTATTAACTTTTATTCCAAGCTGTCATCAAGACATATCTTTTTAGTAAATCACTTCACCTCCTAAAAGCCATTCTGAGTAAAAAAAAAAAAAAAATGTTATAACTTAGTGTATGTGTAGAACCTTAATCAGGACAAATGAAAAAGAAACATTAATGGACTGCAGTGTCCCATATTCCAATCTCTAAATTGGTTAAGCTCCATTCCAAAAACAGTAAATAGTCTTGCTTTATAGCAATATAACAAGTATAGCAAGCCTGGTCAGTGTTATTTGAGACTATTTTAGAAAGTAGAATAAAATTTCTTAGGAATAAACTTCCCAGTCCAGACTTTAAACTCTCATCATGAATGAATAAGCAATTTTCAACCAAATTTTTGGCATGGGCTAAGGAATTATTATATAAATATTAATATAATTAAGTTCAGATACTCAGAGACAATCCAATTTGATACGGTAATATAGCAGAAGACAAGCTCACAAGAGCCAAGATGTGATCTCAGTATCATCTTATGATTAGCATTTTATCTAACATGGAGCTTCACAATTTATTGGTTTAGGAAAAATCTGGAAGCCTTTAGATAGTGATTATGGATAATAAAAAGATAAACATATTATATTAATTTGAATAACTCTGGGGGAAAAAAAGAATGAGCTGTCTCTAACAAAAAGCCCCTGAATCAGTCAAAGGAAAGACATTAGATTGTTAGACTTTCCTGAGGCTAGAGGCTTCCCAGATGGCTCAGTGGTCAGGAACCCGCCTGCCAATGCAGGAGACGCAGGAGACGTGGGCTCAGTCCCTGGGTGGGGAAGACCCCCTGGAGAAGGAAATGGCAACGCACTCCAGTACTCTTGCCTGGAAAACCCCATGGACAGAGGAGCCTCGTGGGCTACAGTCCGTGGGGTCGCAAACAGTTGGACACGACTGAGCATGCATTCACTAGGAGGCTAGAAGGTGAGGTCTCCTTGTGAAGAGGAAAAGTTAAAAGTTTGCACCACCTGCTCATTCTGCCTCTGTGACTCAGCTTGCTCCTTGCAAAGTCTGTCGTGTAGGTCACGTCGTCTTGGAAAGTGGGGACTTAACAACACTAGGAACTGGGGCTTATCTCACTCACCCTTGTCCTGCTGTTTGCAGTTGCCCAGCCCCGGAAAACCTGCTTAATCTGCCTGTCCTTGTAAAGGTCAGGCATCCCCCTCCCCATCTTGACTGCTGTTTCTGCGGGCACGAAGCCTCTTAGTTTAAACCAGCCTGTCAGCAGCTAGCATTGCCCACAATAGTAGGTCTATAAAAACTCTGTAACCCCTTTGTTCGGGGCTCAGAGCTTGGCGTGCTAACTCCTCTGGGCAGGCAGGTGTAATAAACCTGAGTTCTCCAACTCTCCGAGTGTGGCTTCTGAGTCTGGTGCTTGGTTTCTTGATTACTGGTTTCTGCAACACTTTCATTACTCCACGGGGGAGGCGTGTATTTGAAATGACTTATTAAGCCTATATGTGCTGTGCTTAGTCACCCAGTCATGTCCGACTCTTTGCAACCCCGTGGAGTGGGGATCTTCCCAGCCCAGGGACTGAACCCACGTCTCCCGCGTTGCAGGTGGATTCTTCACCATCTGAACCACCAGAGAAGCCCAAGAATACTGGAGTGGGGCGCCTATCCCTTCTCCAGGGGATCTTCTCGACCCAGCGTCTTCTATATCGCAAGCGCATTCTTTACCAGCTTAGCTGCCAGGGAACCTATTAAGCCTATCTCTCTCTAAAGCCAGTACTATAAAATCTCTGTTACTGTCTCAATATTTGGGGCACTTGTTAAATTTTATTAAAGTCATCTCTGCAGTTAAACAGGAGGATTACAGGGAGTTTTAACACTGGTAGCTAGATCAGGAAGAGTTTCACAATCTTTTCCAGTTTAAAGAGTAAGCTGAATAAGACTTTCTGTCTTGCTGCCTATTTACATGATTTCAAACAACAGAAAAACTTTCACAAAGAAACAAAGTTTTTAGTTGGCAACAAACTATATTTTTCTCTTCAGACTTTAATATGGCTTTTAATAAACATAACACTGAGGATCCAAATTAACATCTGTTCATTGTAACAAGATAATTATAAAGTATATTATCATAATAGCATTTTTGAATATTATTGATCATGTTTATCATTTTACAAACATGAATTATTTGACATAACTTCTAATGTTGGGTTTGTCCTGTCATGCTTATATTTTGCTTTTAGCACTGTTATTTCTTAAAATACATATGTCCCAAGAGAATTTTTCAATAATCAGTGGAAAAAAATAAGAAATGATCATGTGTGAACTATCCTGGCATTTCAGTTTGTAAGATTTTTTTTTTTTTTGAGTTCAGAACAGTTTTGACTCTTTTTCCTTAAAGTCTTCATCTTTATCCCACATGGTTCAGTGATTGGACTGAGAGACCCATTTTCAACCTTTTATGAGACTTCTAATTCATATTCCAAACCTCTGCACTCTTTCAGTCATGAAAAATTCATTGAAGTTTTACAATGCTAACATTGAAAATATCTTAGTTGTTTTCTCATAGAAAATATTTATGTAGCAGTCTGTTAATATACATACGACAAATAAATACACATGCGTTTTTTTTCTATAAATTGCTACTATAAGAGTAAGTTTTTAAATTCAAATGGATAGCTAGCACCCTTTCAACATACTTATTTTTTACCTGTATAATGGCATAGTGGAGAAAATGATGAATTATATATGCCATATGGAAAGAATGTCACCTTCTGAATATTTATGAATATTTGATGTTTTAAAAATTGGGAAGTATTTCTTTTTAGGACAGAAGCCATTGAAGAAATGAACTGTCATATAACATTCAGAATTCTTTAGGCAGATTTGTGTTTTGTCTATCATGCTTCCATTTCCCAATTTTGTTGTTAGGTTCCTAACTCTTCAAGTAAAATAAGAGATTTGTGGTTCTTCATATATGATGTGACTCATAAATGAAGAGGGATAATCTTCTCTATAAGAACAATTTACTCTCCCATTTCAGAGATATCAAAAGCGCTGGCCCTACTAAATGATTACAGTGAGTAAAGGAATTTGAGTTTTTATATTTGAAGAATTTTTGATTTTCTGTTTTGGTGGTACTGCAGTAAAAACTAGATTTCCGTAGTTCCAATCATCTGTGCCTAGTTGAGAGCAGAGACCATGCGTGTCTCACTCACCATTACGTCCCCTGTGCTCGATGCGTGCTTAACATGAAAATGGATCTGTTGAATTAAGGTGTGAATTAAAATGCACAATGGTATGTAACCTATGTTACCATGAATGCGATTTATATGCACACACTCCACATATGTATGTGAGCTTATGGTAACACAAATTCTTCAAGAATTTATAAAGTGTGAATTTCATATACTAATTATCTAAAACATTATCCTATATAGAGTATCATTTTTTAAAGAATGAAGGTAGATGGGAATACTCTTTATTCTAGACATATTTTAAGAATCTGATGATTCAAGTTTCCTCAGGTTCATAAAGAGCTTCATTTTGAATTGTCATTGTACGTTACTTTAAACATGAATATGAGATGGGAAAATTTATGCTGATCCTATAATATATTCTAGAAGGAGCTAAAATTTCTTTTTAGTTTGACTTATTTGTTCATTTGTCTTTCTGGAAGACTTTGTGGGGAATAATGTTCTTGTTACTTTTTGTGAGGTTTCTTTTGAAGCTTATGGAGAGTCACTCTCTGTGTATGTTTATTATATTCAACTATATTATCCTTCCAGTATTTGACAGATATTTACCAAAAGCAGCAGTTACCTATGGCTCAGCCTAACATATGTCCATGTAAGTGATACAGTGGGTGTTTATCAGTGGACATTACTATTACATTTGGGCACTCAGTGTGGGTCTTTTTACTGCATTCTGACAACAACCCCCATGAGGTATAGCTAATTATGTTACCTTTATTTGATAGAGGGATTAACATACTCAGTGAACTGTGGCATTGGGAGTTGAACATTAGAAGTTGTAATCTGAACATGTACACTCATATTATTTTGTTTCTGTCTCCCACAACAAAACTATTATTCACAAATTAATTATCTGATGTACTCAGTATATTCCTTTCATGATTGATTACTATTCATTAAGTTGAATATTCTTTCTAGAGGACTAGAATTCTGTGTAAATATTGATTGAGGATGAAATCCAAATGAAGGGCTTTGAAGTGCCTTTACTTCTTCTGACAAGCAATAATGGTTATAATAAATTAAAAATTTAATCAATAGTATAAGTGCATATACTTGTATAACTTGCTGTTATTCTTTATGGATTTTAACCTCAATTTAGCTCCAAAGTTTGTGCCTTATAAAATATAAAGTCTCCAGACTTTTTAATTTAATATAGGTACTGTGATGAGGCTTGACAAACACCCTAATATGAAGTAAATAAGAAAATTTAACACTGACTTTTGGGAGTCCTAATAATTGGTTAAGATTTTAGATTGGTTAAATAATAAAGGGACCAAATACTGAAGCTTGGCTCACATCCAGGGGTTAAGCTTTGAGTAAGTTTCAATTTTGAACTTAAACAGCAAAAAGGAGTTGCTCCTCTTTATTATTTTCTAATAGAGATAATAATAATAATAATATTTACTTAGTGCTTAAAATATTCTAGATGCTTTTTCAATCGCTTAAGCTCCATGATAACCCTTTGAGATAGAAACTAGTATTATCCCAGTTTTGTTTCTTAGGGGTTTATATTTTTTATTTTTAAATTGACAACATAACTAACTTACAGTATTGTGTTAATTTCAGGTGTGTACCACACAGTGATTTATTTATATATAATCTTTTTCAGATTATTTTCCCTTATAAGTTGTTAGAAAATATTGAGTATGATTCCCTGGGCAGTACAGTAGGTCTTTGTAGGTTTTCTCTTTCATGTAGTGGTGTGAATATATTAATCCCATCCATCTAAGCTATTTGCAACAATTAGTTTGTTTTCTGTGTCTGTGGGTCTAGTTCTGTTTGGCAAATAAATTCATTTGTATTTTTTTTCAGCTTCCACATCTAAGGAGTATCATATGATACTTGTCTTTCTGTCTGGTTTACCTCATTTAGAGTGTGGTAATCTCTAGGCCGATTCCTGTTCCAGCAAATGGCATAATTTCCTTCTTTTGTGCCTGGGTGTAGGACTACAGGATCATATGGTGACTCTATTTTTAGTGTTTAAAAGACACTCTGTACTGTTCTCCATACAGGCGGTCCCAGTTCACAGTCCCACCAACGGTGTAGGAGGGTTCCCTGCTCTCCACTCTCTCCAGAATTCATTATTTGCTGACATTTTATGATGGCATTCTGACCAGAGTGAGGTGATACCTCATTGTAGTTTTGATTTGATCTTATCCCAGTTTTATAGATGAGAAAATATAGGCAAAAGCAGGTAAATGACTGCTCTGAATTGTTGTTTTGGGGACACGGTGAATTGTGGCAATTACTTGGAAACAGTGGGCGAGATTGGAGACTGTTTCTTGAAAGAAGAAAAAGTTGTCAGTTGAAATCACACTATCAGAGACACAGGGAGCTTTTCTTGGGATGGCTTCAGTTTCTGCTAAGGAAGCGAGTGAGACTGCATTTGGATATTGTAAGCAAGTGCGCTGATGGATAGATGACTTTACTTCCTGTCTTGGTAGTAGATTCAATTTCTTATGACATTTGAAGGCCATTGATCAGGAATGCATTTTAAGGCATTGGTAATCTTAATGTCTGTGTGTCTTAGTTGTTCAGTTGTATCTGACTCATGGTGACCCCTTTGATTGTAGCCCACCAGGCTCCTCTGTCCATGGAATTCTCCAGGCAAGAATACTGGAATGGATAGCCATTTCCTTCTCCAGGGGATCTTCCTGACCCAGGGATTGAACCCGGGTCTCCTGCGTTGCAGGCAGATTCTTTATCATCAAAGCTGTCAGGGAAGCCCAGTAGTCTTGATGGGACTTTTCAGTATTTGTAAGCCATTTCCCCCAGACTGATCATTGCCTTTCTTTCTCATCCCTTTCCTTTTTCTTTCCTTCTAGTTTTACTACTCTTTTCTTTCTAATATCAGAGTAAAATAAAATATTTAATTGTATGTTAATCCATCTGTAGTCAGTAAGGATTGTTTGTTGTTGTTTATTTGCTAAGCTGCGTCCAACTGTTTTGCGACTTCATGGACTGTAACCCACCAGGCTCCTCTGTCCATGGAATTCTCCAGGCAAGAATGCTAGAGTGGGTTGCCATTTCCTTCTCCAGGGGATCTTCCCAACCCAGGGGTAGAACCCACCTCTCCTGCATTGGCAGGTCGATTCTTTCCTACTGAGCCCCTAGGGAAGTAAGGATACACAGTGTGTATACCTGGGCCCAAAAGGCTTGGTGCTACAGCAAACAAGAAGTAGCCACGTTTAGGGTCCAAACATCAGTGCGTTCACACAGAGGCAACTCCATTGATACTGATTTGAGGCCATGACAACACTGGCATTCCTTTATTCTCTTTGAAAGAATCTAGAGATACAAGCATGGTTCATGAATCTGTATTCTTTGAAAAATAAAACAACTTCAACTTCTCATCTACTTAGATTTTCAATGTATAAGCTCATGTTTGATATAGGGAAAGAAGCAGGTTTTCATGTTATTTGTTATGCCTAAAATGTGACAAAAAAGAGATTATCAAAATATGGACCTAAAGAAAAAGTACCAGGCTCTTTCTATTGCTGCAGTGGCAGAAGAAAGAGCGTGTCAGGGTGAAATTTAGAATTGTTACGGACAGAGTGAAAACAATTATACAAAATCTCCTACAGCTAGCAGCCTCCTGCCTAAAACCCATCTCTTGTTATGGTAATTGAATGAATTTCATTTTAACAGCTATTCTACTTTGCTCAAGTTTTCTTAGAAACTAAACTATAAGGAAGTCTTGCTTTGAAGTTTGAAAGACACCCTTGAGAATTTTGAATATTAATTTTTGAACAAGCTGTTACACTTTAAATTGAGAATAAAATACCAGACCATGGTTCATCATTCTACTTGTGTACAACCCTTATCTCACTTTCTTAAAATGTTTTAAAAACCCCAAAGGGGAAACTGTAATGATTATAGAAATCATTTTCTTGTAGAGCTTTATCAGTTGTTTTTATCTACCATAAGACATTGACAAAAACAATGACTCAAATAAAATTTAATGCACACTTTCTAGATGTTTTATCATTAAAAGCAAAATAAAATCACTCAGTAACATTAATGTAAAGAATGAATGCCTTTTTTACCCTAAGGCACAAGTGACTTGGGCTTCCCTGGTAGCTCAGCTGGTAAAGAATCCACCTGCAATGCAGGAGACCCCAGTTCGATCCCTGGGTTGGGATGAGCCCTTGGAGAAGGGATAGGCTACCCACTCCAGTATTCTTGGACTTCCCTGGTGGGTCAGATGGTAAAGAATCTGCCTGCAGTGCAGGAGACTTGGGTTCGATCCCTGGGTTGGGAAATTCCCCTGGAGGAAGGCATAGCCACCCACTCCAATATTTTTCCCTGGAGAATCCCCATGGACAGAAGAGCCTGGAGGGCTACAGTCCATGAGGTTGCAAAGAGTCGGACACAACCGAGCGACTAAGTGCAGCACGCCAGTGACTTCCTGTAAGATGCATTTGCCCTTAAGTAAGCAATGTCTTCATGTGATAAGTGTGAATTCTGTCTCTTAGATTTTTCAGAGATACTATTCTTGCAGTTATTCCCTCTCTCTTCTTTATCGTCAGTTATCCCTTCTCTTCTCTTCTAGATCATTGATAGATGATTGAATAGATGGATATTCTGACCTTATGGTGGTGATGGTGGTTTAGTTGCTATCATATCTGACTCTTGCAACCCTGTAAAATGTAGTCAGTCAGGCTTCTCTGTCCATGGGATTTCTCAGGGAAAAATACGGGAGTGGGTTACCATTTCCTTCTCCAGGGGATCTTCCTGACCCAGGGATCGAACCTGGGGGTCCTGCATCACTGGTGGTCTCCTGCATTGCAGGCAGATTCTTGACTGACTGAGCCACCAGGGAAGCCCTTTTCTTATATCCTTCTTGGAAGCAATGCTCCATTTGTTCTGCCTAAGAGAAAAATACTTTGAAATCTGTACTTGCTTGTCTTCCGTTCTTTCTTCTTCCACATCACTACACTGAAAGTCTCATCAAGAACTTGTCAAAGTCAAACCCAGTGGACACTGGTGCACAACTTATTCTTTCAGAAGCATTTGAAAGAACTGTTCACTTTTGTTTTATCTTTAAGTACTTTCTTCCCTTGGTTTCTAGGACACTGTACGCTCCCAGCCTTTCTATCTCAGTATAAGCCAGTCTCTGTTACTGGCTTATTTTCCAATGTCAAGATTTTTCCAAGTGCTCTAGGGCTCTAGAATTCAGTTCTGAGACCTCTGCTCTTTTCTATTTATACCAGTTTCTTTGGTGACCCCATCCATTCTCATGGTTTTAAATAACATCTGTACTCTCACGATGACTTAATTTTGAATTACAGAACCAAATTTGCAACTGAAACCTAGACTTATATGTTCAGCTTACTTACTGGCATTTTTCTGGATATCTCATAGACATTTCAAATTTAACATTTGATGCTGCTTTTCAACCCTCCTTCTTCTGCAGTATTCCCCGGTTACATGAAGACCACCATTAGTTCACCAGTTACTCAGGTCACAAATCCTAGCACCTTCCTTGAGTCCTCTGCCGTCTTCCTCTTCCATCTCCTATACAAACCAGTAGGAATTCTACTAGTTGTACCTTCAAATGAGAACCCAAATCTTTCCACTTCTAATCCTCAGCACCAAGAACCTGGTCTAAACGTGTGAACTCTTTCATGGTTTAATTCAGTAAGCTCTAACTGGCCTCTCTGCTTCCAGGCTTACTTCACTGAAGTCTGTCCATCACAATGCAGCAAAATGATCCTTTGTAAGACAAAATACATATCGAGTTCCTCACCTGCTCTTGACCTTCTGAGTCCTTGGCCTGTAGGTCATGCCCCATGTCTTCCAGCCTCTTCTGAGTAGCTCTCAAACTCATTTCCCCCACTCTTCCCCTTACTCACTTAGCTACTGCTACGCTGGTCTTTCTGTTTGAAAATTCTAAACATGATGACAGGAACCCCAAGACGTTTTGCTCTTGGGGGATCCTGAGCTGGAGTACCTTCCTTGCAGATGTTTTCATGGTTCAACTCTCACTTTGACCTTTGCTAAAATGACAGCACCTCAAAGGCATTCCCTGGCCGCCCTGTCTTGAGCATCGCCTTTCCTCACTCTTTCCCCTTAACTTGCTTTATTTTTTTGCAGGTGTCTGTGAATCCCTGACGTCGTGGTCTTTATGGCTTTGTTTAGGATTCTGTGGCTGTCTTCCTGCTTGGAAGGCGAGCGCGTGAAGGCAAACGTGCTTTCTGTCTTGCCCAAACCTCAACCCCTCGTGCCTGGAACACAGCAGGCGCTCAGGTCACACGTGCTGAGTAAGTTATTGTTATCACTTGCATGTTCCCCCGCTCTACAACCTCAAGATATTTTCTAATTTTACTCTACTTACTTTTCTACTAATTTCAATTGTTTAATAATTGCTTTTACATTTTAATGTAAGATATTTATTTTTCTTTTGATGATATCTCCATTTTTATGCAACCAGGTTAGCTTTTTCAGAGTTTCAGACACTAGTAATGCATTCCGTTTCTTTTTGGGCTGACTTCCTAACAACTGAATAACTTGTGGAAAGCTGAAGCATATATAGAAATTGAATCTTCCTGTCAAATTTATGCCTAAGATACGGTATTGAGCCTTCCTGTCAAATTTATACCTAAAATATGGAATTGAGCATATGATCAAATGTTAAGAATATTTGATTTAAAACATTTGGAATAAATATTTAAGAACTTTAGGTGGGGTAGGGGGGTGAGAGAAATCATGAAAAAATATACCTCAGAGAACAGACATAAGGAACAATTTGCCTTTAGATTTTTTTGCTCCTATTAAAATATTCTAGCTCCTATTAAAATATTCTAGCTCCTATTTTTTGCTCCTATTAAAATACACTAGCATACGTGTAAATCTATGGCTGATTCATATCAATGTATGACAAAAAAAAATAAATTAAAAAATAAATAAATACAAGCTTTCAATACAAAAAAAAAAAATTAAAAAAAAAATATTCTAGCATTAATGCCTCCAAACTTTTCACAAAAGTAATGGTAAAATTTAGGCAGCTCTTATGGAAAAAAAATGTTTAGAGAGAGAAGTGGGTATAGATGTGTGTTCAGTTTTTTTCTTTACTCTGAACTTGTTTTAGAAAGAACTATTTGACCAAACAATTATAAGAAACTGGAAGAGGTTACCAAGAAAAATACATTTCCATCTCAAGAGGTTTTGGGGAATAAAGTAGACTGTTACTTTTGGGGATGGCTTAGGTGCTTGAATGTAGGAGGATGAATTAAATAAATCTTAACAATTACTTCCTACTCTATAGAATCTCTATTTCTATAATGACATGGCCTTTTCTACTTGAAAAGGAACTAGAGGCTTTGTTTGGCAAAGTGTTAGTGTGACATGACTTTTTAAATTTTAATTTATTTTTAATTGGGGTATAGTTGACATACAGTATTATATTAGTTTCAGGTGTTCAACATAATGATATTTACATACAGTGTGACATGTTTACACTTGATTCATAATAGGGACCTGCTGATGATATTTGAGAGATACATAATTTCGAGGTGCAGAAAAGAAGCATGTAATTACCATCTCTCTACTCAAACTGCTACATATAGAAAATCATGTACTGCTACTCTGCAAATAAAACAAAAACAGAACAGATAATACTAAATCAAATACCATCCTTTTAAAATGTTACTTCCCTTCATTTTTGACTGTGCCGGGTCTTCATTGCTGCAGTGCATGAGCCTGCTCGCCGGGCGGCCTGTCCTGCGGAGCGCGGCCCCTGGGGTGTGGGCTTCAGTCCTTGGAGCACCCAGGCTCAGAAGCTGCAATTCCTGGGCTCTGGGGTTGTGTGGCCCACAGGCTTAGCTGCTCTGTGGCCTGTGGGACCTTCCTGGATCGGGGACCGGACCTGTGTCTAATGCACCGGCAAGCAGATTCTTTACCCCTGAGCCATCAGGAAAGCCCCAATACTATTCTTTTTAAAAAACAAACGCCAAAGTTCCTGGAGGCACTATTTTAAATACAGTACAGAGTCTTTAGCTAAAAATTTAAATGCTATTGGTATTTGGGAGTTTTGAAAGGCTGCTTTATCTTCCCCCAGAAGTTTTCTAACTCAGTTTATTAATTATGGAAACCACATATTTAGAAATATTATAAATATATTGGCTCCAAATGGTACAATAATAGTTAATACTGGTGAGTGCTATGTGTCAGGTCACTCACACCAGTTTTCCATTGCAGGTATCATTATTTTTACAATGTTACATATGAAGAAACTGAGATGCAAGGAGGTGAAGAACTTTTCCAAGCTTACACAGTTTGTAAGTTGTATCCACATACTGTAGCTAGAGAGAGCCACACTTTAGAACATGTGACTCATGTGTTAATTATCAAAGACCATCCATAATCATTTTAGGTTTAAGGCAGAGGAGCCAGTGTGAAAATTGAGGGAGGTATTATCCAGGGAAATGTTTTAAATATCCTCTTTGGGTTTCTAGGAGAGCGGTCTTATTCAGGTTACTTGAAGCTTGGGATATTTTGCGATAAAGACATATGGGACATTAAGGGAGTGAAATCAGCTTAGTTTGCAAATATATGGATAACCACACAACCAAAAATTATGGACCCTCACAGATACTCCAGCTGGGCTTCGGAAAGAGGAAACGTGGTTCGGTTTTGGATTTTACCTCTTCTCTGCCCAAATTCATGAATGTATGAAACCCTTCCCTAGTACTTTGCTTTAAAAAAGTCTTTATTGAGATAATTTACATATCATAAAATACCCCCATTTCAGGAATAAAATTTAATATATTTTTAGGTATATGGAAAGAACTAACCAACCATCAGCGCAATCTATGGTTAGAACATTTTGATCACTCCTGAAATAACCCCATACCTATTAGCACTCACTTCTTACCCTCCTCTCTCTCAGCACTGGTTAGCTACTAGTCTATTTTATCTCTCTATAGATTTGCCTGTTCTGGACATTTCATATCAGTGCATTTATACAATAAATGGTCGTTTATGAAGGTTCTTCTGCTTAGCGTAATGTTGTCAAGTTCCATCCATGTTGTAGCATGCATCAGTACTTCATTGCTTTTTATAGCAGAGTAACATTTCAGTGTATAAATGTACACATTTTGTTTATACATTGATTTTATGGACATTTAGGCTGTTTACACTTGGCAGCTGTGAGTAATGCTGCTATGAATGTTTATGTACATGTTTTTGGTCAACGTGTTTTCGTCTCAGTTGCATATTTACCTAGGAATGGAACTGTGGATCATATGGTGAATCTGTGTTTGGCAATTTAGTAAATGCCGAGCTGTTTTTCAAAGTGACTAGGAATGAATTCTCACTAGGGATGAATGACTGTTCCTCTTCTTGTGCAACCTTGTTAACACATATTATAGTCTGACTTTTGACTAAAGCTATCTTAGTGGATGTGAAGTGGTATTTCATTGTCATTTTAATTTGCATTTTACATTTCCTTGTTGGCTTACTAGTTAAGAATCCACCTGCCAATGCAGGAGACGTGGATTTGACTCCCAGGTCAGGAAGATCCCGTGGAAAAGAAAATGTCAACCCACTCCAGTATTCTTGCCTGGAGGATCCCCTAGACAGAGGAGCCTGGTGGGCTACAGTACTTGGGGTTACAAAAGAGTTAAACATGACTTAGTGACTAACCAATAATGACTAATGATGTTGAGCATCTTTTCCATGTGCTTATTGATCATTTGTTTTGCAGAAATTGTCTATTCAGATCCTTCACTCATTTTTAATTGGGTTCCTTGCCTTTTTACTATAGAAATCATTATATACTGGATACAAGTGCCTTTCAGACACAAGATTTGCAAATATTTGTTTCCCATTCTGCAACCGTGCTCTGCTCCCCACGTGACAGCATATCCTTTTTCATCTACTGCTCTAGCTGACCCCTCCTAAGACTCTCCTCCTTCTATCTGTTGGTTTCTGCTTGCTCCAGATTAATAACCTTTTTTTGGTTCATGTCTCTTGGCTCCCTCTGTCTCATAGTCACTGCTTGCTTGTCTTTTTCTGCATGTTCTCGATTTCTGATTTTAGTCTCTTGGTCTCAAATTTACAAATCCCTTGAAAGAGTTTCTAAGATTGGCTGTCTGTGATCTAGGGGCCCTTTCTGGTTCAGTCCCCTGTCCCTGAGGTGATTGTTGGCTCATGTGAATGAACTGGCCTGGCAGGGTTCCTTGAGCAAAAGCTGGGGTAGGTGGTTTTCTTGAGGAACGGTCCTGTGCTGTGTAGACTCCTAATGCGTCCCTGAATGCACCACAGTGATGGGTGATAGAGGCAGATGCCAGACTTCACTACGTCATTTCATCAAGTGGACAGAGAATTACCAAGTTTATGCCTTGTCTGCTTCTAGTGTCAGAACTCAAACTGAGAAATTTACGTCTAAATCACCTAAGGTAGTGGTCTTTGCTTGATTCTGTCAGGTTGTGTTAATAATTCCAGGCTTGTTTGCATTAATAGTTAGCATGTAGTGTTGTTCAGTCACCCAGTCCGACTCTTCACGACCCCGTGGACTGCAGGACGCCAGGCCTCCCTGTCCCTCACGGTCTCCCGGAGTTTACCCAAGTTCATGTCCACTGCATCAGTGATGCCATCCAGCCATCTCATCTTCTGTGGCCCTCGACTCCTGCCTTCAGTCTTTCCTAGCATCATGGTCTTTTCCAATGAGTCGGCTCTTTGCATCAGGTGGCCAATGTATTGAAGCTTCAGTATCAGTCCTTCCAATTGCTTTAGTATAGATGATGTATACTGTGATACAGATGATGTACAATGATAATATGTCTATAAGTAAGGAGATTTCATACATGTATACACATATGAAGTATATTTATATACATATATATATATCTGAATTTAGTAAATCTTCATTGTTTTAAGTTCCAGTTCAAATCTTTTTATATCAAATAGTCCAAATAGTCCCTTAAACTTAAAATCTTTAAATGAATCAAAGAGATATCATAGCATTAATATATTTGTATCCCTGAATCATAAATTACCTTTCTTTTAAAGATTCGATTTAGTTGAGGGCAAAGATTTTTAACTCATTTTTGTTAATAAGATAATCCCCTTCCCCTTCTTAAAACAGCACTTTGTATCCAATAGGCAACTCAAAGGTTATTACATTTAACTAAAAGAAGTAGTGAACTACAAGGAATTTAGGAAGGCACAATTTAGGAAGGTATCTTTCTTCCTATTGAAGGTGAGTTTACCCATGGCTATCAATAGCCTATCTAGTTACTTGGATCTTTAAAAACTAGGTATTCAGGTCAATGGGTCAAAACGTTTATACCTTGATAGTGGAATCCTTTTCCTTTATGTAAAGGTAAAGAGGAAAAGTATAGGCCTGTCCGGTACAACTGTCTTTTAGAACCTGGATTATGGTCGCCTTGCATCCTCATCCGTCTACTCTCTGAGCACACAGCTGCTGCTACTGGTGACGGCAGCGTGCCTAGCAGGGAGAAGTAGCCCAGAAGGGTCCAGGGAATTGAAGACATCTAACTAGAAGTGGCTGCAGCTGAAAGTGTGGCCTATATTAATATTCTAGTCTCAGTAGGGACATTGGAAGAAATAATTAGAAAGGAAAATATTGCCATTGTGTCAGCATTGGGAAAATATTTTTCCTCTGTGTATTTCAATTAGCTATTCAATTAAATATGCATGGCCTTGTGACAGTGCTCTGGGGAAAGCCCCAGCCCCAGGCTAGGCCTCCAGGCCTTGAGAGAACATTTCAGTGTTTAAATAAGACCCCAAAAAGACCTTCATTAATATTTTTGGTATATCCAAAGTAGCTTTTTAAATCATATAAAATTTTTTAAATCTTTTAAAATTTCCATAGGTTTTAATCTTCCCTATTGTTGATCAAAAGAAATTTCTGGGTCACATTTTAAATTTACATTTTAACTTTCTATTGATATCAAGTACAGAAAAGTTTGTGGATTTTCACAAACTGCACCATGGTATAGCCATCACCCAGACTAAGTAAGAAACATTAACACACCCAGACACACCTCTTTGTATCCCACATAGACTCTGTGCTGCCTCCAGGCATAGTAGCCACTATTTACATTTCTATTAATTTTTAAATTGTATGTAAATTGGATTGGGCAGCATTTACTTTTATGTATTGAGCCTCTTTATCAATATTGTTTGTGACATTTTCCATATTATTTCATGTATTTATAAGTGGTTTACTCTCATCACTACATAGTATCCCCCTGTGTGAATATATTACAAACAGTACAAGGATGATTAAGAATACAAACTGCTCACCATGACAGTTAAGATGGTGTTTTTTTCTCTCTCTCTCTTTTTTTTTTATTAGTTGGAGGCTAATTACTTCACAACATTTCAGTGGGTTTTGTCATACATTGATATGAATCAGCCATAGATTTATCTCTCTCTTTTTTTTAATTTTTTTTATTTTTATTAGTTGGAGGCTAATTACTTCACAACATTTCAGTGGGTTTTGTCATACATTGACATGAATCAGCCATAGATTTACACGTATTCCCCATCCCGATCCCCCCTCCCACCTCCCTCTCCACCCGATCCCTCTGGGTCTTCCCAGTGCACCAGGCCCGAGCACTTGTCTCATGCATCCCACCTGGGCTGGAGATCTGTTTCACCATAGATAATATACATGCTGTTCTTTCGAAACATCCCAACCTCACCTTCTCCCACAGAGTCCAAAAGTCTGTTCTGTATTTCTGTGTCTCTTTTTCTGTTTTGCATATAGGGTTATCATTACCATCTTTCTAAATTCCATATATATGTGTTAGTATACTGTAATGGTCTTTATCTTTCTGGCTTACTTCACTCTGTATAATGGGCTCCAGTTTCATCCATCTCATTAGAACTGATTCAAATGAATTCTTTTTAATGGCTGAGTAATATTCCATGGTGTATATGTACCACAGCTTCCTTATCCATTCATCTGCTGATGGGCATCTAGGTTGCTTCCATGTCCTGGCTATTATAAACAGTGCTGCGGTGAACATTGGGGTGCACGTGTCTCTTTCAGATCTGGTTTCCTCGGTGTGTATGCCCAGAAGTGGGATTGCTGGGTCACATGGCAGTTCTATTTCCAGTTTTTTAAAGAATCTCCACACTGTTCTCCATAGTGGCTGTACTAGTTTGCATTCCCACCAACAGTGTAAGATGGTTCCCTTTTCTCCACAAGGATGGTGTTTTATTTTTGTGTCTGGGCTGTAGGACATATATATGGTGGTGGTTTAGTTGCTAAGTCGTGTCTGACTCTTGCGACCCCATGGTCTGTAGCCAGGCTCCTCTGTCCATGGGATTCTCCAGGCAAGAATACTGGAGTGGGTTGCCATTTCCTTCTCCATGGATCTTCCCAACACGGGAATCGAACCCAGGTCTTCTGCATTGCAGGCAGATGATCTACCAACTGAGCTATGATATATACACTCAATGGACACAGTGAAGGGCAGGGAAGCCTGGTGTGCTGCAGTCCATGGGTCGCCATGAGTAAGATACCACTTTGCAACTGAACAGCAATATATATACGTATTCACTGCACTTACAGAGGTTTCAAGTTTCATGTCCTCAACATGAAAATTATTTCTGGCATGGTGAAACCTCTAGGACACTGGCAAAAATTAGTACAAAATTGCTTAGGAGGGACTCCCCCCCAAATTATAAAATATTCCTACATAGAGGTAATAAGCACACATAAATAAGAGCTCAAAATAATTTTGTCTCTAACCATGACAGAGTAAATGGGACCAGATTTCCCCTCCCACCATAACAGCTACAAAACTGGACAAGATAATTTAACAAAACTGTCTCCAGACATTGGACTATAGGCAGGGAGGCTGAGATTCTTGAGAGAGATGTGAAGCAAACTTCGTATTTACTCAGGATCTCTGTATGGGAGTACTTTCTTCACCACAATGAAGAGAAGAAGCATGCAAGTTGAGAGGTAACTTGTGGAACTGAGAGGTGATGGGCCAGAATTTAAGGCTGCTAAATTGTTTGAAATTTTCAGAAGAGAATTGGAGAAGAGAAGCTTTGTCTTGGGAGGAACTGCTCTGTGATAATGTAGGGGGTGGGATGGGATTGGAGGTGGGAGGAGGTTCAAGAGAGAGGAGACATACCTAAACCTGTGACTGATTCATGTTGATATGTGACAGAAACAAACAGAATATTGTAATGCAATCATCTTCCAATTAAAAATAAATAAATATATTAGGGAAGAAAAGGCATCTGTGTTGGTGTTCACCACAGACCCTTGGCCTCAGGCTGGGCTGTGCAGCTGCTGGGTAAGTCTCTAATACATCTAGCAAGGACTAGGTGCTACAGTCTGGGACTGGATGCAGGCATCAGAGCTCAAACAGAACAAGGAGTCATTGGCATCTGGATTCTAAGACCATGTTTTCCTATCAGGACCTTGAATTTGATTTTTCTCTTAAGACCATTACTTCTTTTGAAAATTGCTGGATAAGACTGGAATTAGAAACAGTTTTATATTTGCAAGCCTTGGGCTGGAAATATTTCCTCTAGATTCTGATTAATAATGGAATGACTTATTATTTAGTTCATCTGTCTCTCTCTAAGCTGTAGCATTTACAGCTAAAAGAAACAGTATCTTCACAATTCTGCATGGAGATCTTCTTAGCCAATCCACAAATTCTTAGATATGTTTTTATGTTAATGTAGGTGATAATGTTGCCACATTTCCCACTACTGCATAACAGTCTATCTTCTTTACTCCATGCAGTAAAATTTCTTCACTGTCCTTCCACTATTCCCTGTTTCTTCAAAGCCCTTCTAGCTTCTGCTCATCACCAATAGCTCATATTTTAGGGTTTTACTGTGGCCTCACCCCACGTGCAGAATTCTGTTTTGACTACTTTTTGCTACCTAACAAAAGCTATGAAAACAAAAATAATTCACTTTTTTAATCTCATGAATTTCTGGTTTGACCAAGTAGTTATTTCATTGGTCTCATTTGGTGTCAGTAATGTGGCTGAAATCAGAGGGCTGTCGAGCTAAAGGAGCCAAGATGACTTCACTCACATGTTTGGAGAATTAGAAAACTGACAAAGAAATGGTGCTGTCTCTGTGGGCTCACTACGAGGGTAGCTTTTGTTTTTCATAACATTTAGATTTCAAGAGTAAAAAAGGTATAAGATAGAAGCTGTGAGCCCTCTTAAATGCTGGGTCTAGAACTGGCATGACATCACTCTCAGCATGTTCTACTGGGTTCCGTTTGGCAGAACCAGCCTGCATTTAAGGAGGAGGACATAAATGTCACTTAAATAGGGTAGTGTCTATGATTTATGGTCGCTTTTAATTCATGCGAGGCTCTTTCAAAATCACAATTTATTAAAACTGAAGAATGAACAAATTAAAAATATGAATACCTTATGTCTACTATTAAATTGAATTTATAACAACAACAACAAAAAAACTTTTCCATAAGTAAAACCCCAATCTAGATGATTTCATTGGTTAATTTTATGAAACAAGAAATAAAAAGATCAACAAAACCAAAACTTATTCTTTGAAAAAACTATAAAGAACTATTAAACTTCTAGTGAGATTGAACTAGAATGAAAGTCATTAATTTTCAAATATGAGAATATTAAAAATAACTAAAGCAAAAAAACCCACTTTATTATGCAGAACTTTATTCTACTGTTTATGGAACTTTGAATCTGATTCAAGAAAATGTTAAAATGTCTGAAGCAATTTTTATTCACTAAATGAACAGTGTCAGTACATTATAGGCTACCATCAAATAGAGAAATAGACATTAGGCTGAGGAGGTTTTAAAGATTAGCTTATAGCAAGCTTTCAGCTGTTACTCCCTGTAATATGCAAGGTATTCCAAAGCCAGGGAAATTATCTCTTTCAATTTGTGAGACTGCTACATAACTCAAAACACTTTGTAAGTATCTTTCTATGAAAAGAAAGTCATAATTCATGTCACATGTGTGGTTGTAGGTGTAAAAATATTAAATAAAATATTGAAAGCATCAGTCCAGGAGTATACTTTAAAAAAATACATTGGGACAAGATAGAATTTTTTATTTCAGTAAAGCAAGAGTGGTTAATATTAGAAAAATCTGTTACTGAAATTTTCCACAACACACCAGAGGGGAAATAACCTCTCAGCACATACCAAAAAAAGCATTTGAAAAGTTTTACAGTTCGTCATGATTTTAAAGAAAAAAATCTTGGTAAGTTTGGAATAGAAAAGAATGTTTTTAACTCCACACATGTTGTCATCTAAAATCTATAGTATATATTATTTTTAATGGAGAAATGTTAGATTATATTGTAAAAGAGGAATGAAATAAAAGAGGCTATTATCACAAAAATCTCTATTTTTCATAAACCAGCAGTAAATAATTAGAAATCTTAACTTTAAAATATATTATTACAGTAACAACCAAAATAAGGTGCTCAAGAATAAATCTAACAAAAGTTATATGGAACTTTTATGGAAATCTCAAAAAAGACATAAAGAAGACACAAATAGATTCAGAGATTTGCCATGCTCATGTTTGTAAAGATGCAATAAAATTAAGATGTTAGTTCTTCCTTAAGAATTAATCCATATATTCATATTATTCCCAATCCATCTTGTTGGTCTTTCTTCATTTTTTAATCTGCATTTGTTGAACTGATCCTAGAATTTTTATGAAAGGCTGAAGGAATGAAAATACTCAAATCATGGTTAGTATTTTGATGAATGTGAGAGAAAACTGACCCTACTAGATGGTAAGATTACTAAAAAGATATGGCAGTTAAAATATTTGATATTTGTTAAGGCATAAATTTCTCAGTGTGAATGAATAAAGAGCCTCCAAATCACTTTACACGTAGGAGAAATAGTAGTTGTTGCCGGTGACACCACAAGTCAGCAGGGCAGAGGGTGGATTATTAAATGATGCCAGTAAATTTGGTTATCATCTGGGAAAAAAGATCTATAAAGAAGAAACCATGAAGAAGTATCTGTATAGCATTGAAATAAGAAATAATTTCTTGAGTGAACATTTAAGAAGACAACAATGAAGATAATGACATGGGATAAATTCACAAATTTTTTTAACCTAAAATAACATAAGAAAATGAAAAGCCAAGCTTTTGAATTTCAGAAAATGTTTGTAGCTTATATAATTTGAAAGCATTTACTTTTCAGAATACTTGAAGAACCTCTAAAAATCAATTTTAGAAAGCACAACTAAATAATATTGAGGCAATAAACCAAGGGTATATCCAGGCAGTTCATAAAAGAGGAAATCTGAGTAGTAATAAATATATAATATGATCATCAATTTTACTTAATAGTTTTATGGGTAAATAACATAGATTTTGGAATCAAATTACCTGAGTTCAAATTCTGATTTTATCACTGAGTAGCGTGAAATTAAAAGACACTTACTCCTTGGAAGGAAAGTTATGATCAACCTAGACAGCATATTAAAAAGCAGAGACATTACTTTGTCAACAAAGGTCCGTCTGGTCAAGGCTATGGTTTTTCCAGCGGTCATGTATGGATGTGAGAGTTGGACTATAAAGAAAGCTGAGCACAGAAGAATTGGTGCTTTTGAACTGTGGTGTTGGAGAAGACTCTTGAGAGTCCCTTGGACTGCAAGGAGATCCAACCAGTCCATCCTGAAGGAGATCAGTCCTGAGTGTTCATTGGAAGGACTGATGCTGAAGGTGAAACTCCAATACTTTGGCCATCTGATGCAAAGACCTGACTCACTGGAAAAGACCCTGATGCTGGGAAAGATTGAGGGCAGGAGGAAAAGGGGACAACAGAGGATGAGATGGCTGGATGGCATCGCTGACTCAATGGGCATGAGTTTGAGTAAACTCCGGGAGTTGGTGATGGACAGGGAGGCCTGGCGTGCTGCGGTTCATGGGGTCGCAGAGAGTCGGACACGACGGAGCGCCTGAACTGAACTGGACTGAACGGTGTCGCAGGGCGCAGTGGTAAAGAATCCGCCTGCCAGTGCAGGAAGTGCCGGAAACGCGGGTTTGAGCCCTGCAGTGGGAAGATCCTTTGGAGTAGGAAGTGACAACCCACTCCAGTATCCTCGCCTGGAAAGTTCCACGGGCAGAGGAGCCGGGAGGACTGCAGTCTGTGAGATCCCCGAGCGCTGGACACGACGGAGCACAGCGCGTGAGCCGAGTTACTGGGAAGTTACTTCAGCTTCTGAGCCTCCGGTGCCTCAGTTCTGTAATGGGAAAGAAAGTAGGCTTTGCTCATGTGATTCTGTTAGGACACTTTAAACATTTAGTTCAGCCTAAGCATGAGCATTTCATAAGTCTAAGCGATTTCTATTAAAGCAAGAGAATTTCTTTTAACACTCATCAAATAGGTAAAAGTTATTACATCAGACAACAACCTGTTTGACAAGATATAGGGAAACAGAAGCTATTTCTGGTAAGAGCATAACAGTCTGATATGAAAAGCAGTTTTTGAAGATATGCATATTCTTAGTACTCCTCATTTCCACTTCAAAGAGTCTAAGAAAAACTCCACACTGTTTCCTAGAGTTTAAAAAAAAAGTACAAATTGTCAACCAATGGAGAATGATGAATAATCTGTAGCCACACCAAAATATTATAGAGCAATGAAAATGAACTAACGCAAATCTACCTAGTTAAATTTCTAAAGAAAATTCTTAGTAAAAAAAAAAAAAAAACTGACCACAAAGGATTATGTGCTTAAATGATACCCTTTGTGTAACTTAAGAAAACAGGTTAGTTTACATCATTTTTCTGTAATATGCATTGAGAGAGAAAGGAGGCAGAAGAAAGGGAATAGGAGGAGGAGGGGAGAGGAGAATTTGGAAAGACAGAATGAGACAAAATATTAATATTTCTGTCATTTCTGTGCTGTTTATACAGGTACTTTGCATTTGTGCATAGATCAGAGAGTTGGCACAACTGTAACCTGTGGGTCAAATCCTGCCTGTCACCTGTTGATGTAAATAAAATTTTATTGGAATACAACTGTGCTCACTTGATATATCAACTATAGCTGCTTTTGCATTTTATTCATTGTGACAGAGATCGTATAGCCTACAAATTTGAAAATATTTCTCATAAGACCCTTTACAGAAAAAAAACCTGACCCTTGGTATAGAGCACAATTTGTAGTTTTCTCATGTAAAGTATTTTATACTTTAAAAATTATTCATTAGAATGTAAATAGTGACTGGTAAAGGGAACTGATTTTTCGAGTGGTTTTATGCAAAGTCTTGTTGCATGTGGCTTGTTAACTTTTAATCATTTTCAAAGGTGACAGTCAAAAAAGCCTAAGTTTAGTCATAAAAAAATGTCTTGAACCTATATTTTTTGTTCATAAGAATCAAGGAGGATACAGGCTTTTTGCATTATAATTCATGTCTCAAGTTAAGTATAATGAAAGTCCTACTTTTCTCTCTGAAGCTCTTAATCCCCAGAATTGTCAAATCTCCTTCACCTAGTCTTCCCATCCTTCTGCAGCCCAGTATTTGGGAGGCAGAAAAACGTTTCCATAAAGATAATATTTATTTAGCTGAGACCTGAATGTTAAGTGAAGGGACCCTAAGTGTGATGGCCCAAACACAACAGAATTTTTTGTTTGTTTACAAAACTTCAGGGGCAGGTGCTCCAGAAACTTGGAGAGACTTCTCGAGGACCTCGTTTTTCAGGGGCCCAGGCTGATGGCAGCTTGGTTATCATCTATGCAGGGACTTAATGCCACTCTCTGCGTCATTATCACAAAGTGCATTGAAGGACATTCTTTGAGGTTCTGGAAAACAGGGCTAGATTAAGGCATGCATTAAATCTGATCCCATTTCACTGGAGATAACTTGGTCATATGGCCACATCTAACTTCAAGTCCATTTTAGAACTGCGTTCTGCTGGGAATACATATGCACAGCTATTTGAGAGAAAGGTAACACACCACAGGTGAAGGGAAGACATTACTTAGGCAAGAAAGTGTCGTGTGTTCAAAGGCTGGAAAGAAGAGTGTATAAGCCAGTAGGTTTTCCTTTATCTTAGGAAGGCAGAGGTGAATAATATTATTCAAGGTGGAGAGTAGGAAGGTGGGTGGGGCGTAGGAGGCATATGACCTAGAGAAGGAGTCAAACCCTCTGTCGTGGGAGTTGCTGGAGAAACATAGGATGCCTGATTCAAACTGAATTTCGTACAAGTAATGACTGAAGGTATGTCCTATGCAATAATTTATTTTGATAAATCCAGTAATATTACATAACATGAAATTCTTTCATGCCATGCTAAAAAGTCTGCATTCATTCTGATGGGTAATGATGCGTCTTTAAAGGTTTTGAGTAGAGAATATTAAAGTTATGGTCATTTGAACATTAATTAAAGACACAATAACAGCATAAAGGAATATAGATTTGAAGAGGATAACTCCAGAGGCAGGGTGAAAAAACAGTAGAGAACTATGTGTCTCTTCAAGATCCTGATTTCAATTCTTTTGGATATAGGGGATTGTCAGATCATATTAATAGTTCTATTTTTAGTTTTTTGAGGAACCCTTAGGTGGCGCTAGTGGTGAAGAATCTGCTCTACAACGCAGGAGACTCAGAGACACAGCTTCAATCCATGTTTGGGGAAGATCCCTTGGAGGAGGAAATGGCAACCCACTCCAGTCTCCTTGCTTGAAAAATCCCATTGACAGAGGCGCCTGGTGGGCTGCAGTCCGTGGGGTCACAGAGTCAGACTCAGCTGGGCAACTGAGCACTTACATGTGCACGCGCGCACACGCACACACGCACGCGCGCACACGCACGCACACGTACGCACACATGCACATGCACACACACGCGCACACACGCGCACACACACACATCCATTGCAGTTTTATTCGCAATAGCCAATTCATGGAAACAGTCTAAACGTCCACGGATGGGGGAATGATAAAGGAAATGTGGTGTATACATGCAGTAGAAGAGTATTCCACCTTCTAAAATAAATAAATTCTGTAATATGTGACAAGGTGGGTGAACCTGGAGGACAGTGTGGTATGTGAAGTAAGCCAGGCACGCACGCCTATGATTCCACTTACCTGAGATATCTAAAGTAGTCAGACTCATGGAAACAGAAGGTAAAGTGATGGCTGCCTGGTGTTGGAGGCAGAGTGAAATGGGGTGTTGCTGTGGAACTGGTATAAAGTTTTAGTTATGCAAGATAAGTAATTTCCAGAGGTTTTCTGTACAACATTATGCATATAGTTACCAGTATTCTACTGCACACGGAAGATTTCGTTAGAAGGGTAGATCTCTTATTAAGTGTTCTTACCACAGTAAAGTAAAATGAAAAAAAAATTGTAATGGCCCAGTAAAGAGATTTTAGGGAATTAAAAGAGAATAGTAGTGACTGAAACATTATTGATAGTAAAGCGGAAAATGGGAAATAATTAGAAATTTTAACTAATTCACTTAATTAATGAATGATTGGATGATGAATGAATAGTTGGATGATGGGAGCATGGATCACTAAAAATGTATCTAAGATGATTTTTCCCCATTTATAACCATTGAATAAAGATGGTGGGGCACTTTTTTTTTTTTTTGATTTACGGACATCAGAGCAAGAAGATGTAGCTACGATCAAAGTGGAATCGCAAAGAGTAGGAAAACCAGGAGCAGTAGAGAGCAAGGAGGTCAAATATGTGCTCAGAGGCCCAGGAGAGTCTGATAAGGGCTATGGAATTGCCACCGGATGTGGCAGCAGTCTTCGTGTTGATTTTTGCAAGGGTATTTACAGGGGATGGCGTGGGGTGAACCTCGGAGGGTGACATAGATGACTGAGAGTGACTGAGATGTAAGGAATTAAGTTTGGAAGATGGAAAGGCTCCTTCAAGAAGATAAAATGGGGAAGCAGAAACAGGAAAGAAGGTTAGAAAGTGGACCCAAACCAGAGGAGAGGTTTTGATTTTCTAGTAGGAGAAACTTAAGCCTGCTTCTTTTGAAAGAAGGATGTTTCTAGATTAAAGATCTCAGGGAAATTAGGTATGATCAATAGAGCATGTTCCTTGAAGAAATGGAAAACAATGGGTTAAAAATTATAGGTGGGTTGACTAATTTGAAGCAAAGCTTGCCTGGTGGCACAGACTGTAAAGAATCTGCGTGCAATGCAGGAGACCCAGGCTCAGTTCCTGGGCTGGGAAGATTCCCTGGAAAAGGAAATGGCAACCCAGTCCAGTATTCTTGCCTGGAAAATCCCATGATAAAAGGAGCCTGGCAGGCTACAGTCCATAGGGTCACAAGAGTCGGACACGATGTAGTGACTACATACTGAAAGATGAGGGAAGATTAGGATAAAAACTAGATGAGTTTGTTTGGAGACTTGTTCATACTCAATGACTTCAAATTCTATTTTAAGTAGAGACACAGTCATTTGCCAGAAATGAACATCTTTGAAGTTGTCTTATTTGGGGATCATTATAAAGGTTTGGATTGATTTCTGTGTAGTTTGGACTAGCGGAATGATAGGATAGATTAGAAGCGTTTCCCATGTGACAGAAATCAGTACATTGTCTAAATGTGTTTATATATTGGATCTGTTATAACTCCTACTCATCAATTTTGGGAAATAATCATATTTGTCTGCCTAGTACTGGCCCCAGCAAGAAAATATGGTATTTGCTCATTCTAGTGTTTACTGTCTTTTCTCATTATTAAAAAAAAATTATGAAAAACTAAAATATTAGAAGATATGTAAGAGGTGCTGGGAGGTTTATACATGCTGTATATAATTTTCTGAATTCTTAAATTATTTCAAGCATTTTCTGATCTATCTGAAGGCAATTTAGTTTTAGAAAACTAATTACAGAATGTTTCATCAGTCAGCTGATTTCTTTGCAATCATTCTTCTACTTGATTTATTGCTTGATAAGAAAAAAATACTAATTAAATTGACTTTGGTGCTGGCATACGGTTATTGGAATATTGGCATTTTAACACCAGTTAGACTACACTCTTAATCTCATTTTCCTGATAGTCTACATCACTTTATTGAGTTTTGAGAATAATCTTATCTTTTTTTCTACTGCTATCTTAAAATTAGTTTTTTTTTTCTTCCGAAGAAAATTAAAGAAAAAACTCACATACCTGCTATTAAAGCCGTAAGACTTACAAAACCTACGTGAGCGTTAACCAGACCCGAGGTGTCTTGTTAACTAAGCGTAGAAATTTGTTATTTTTTTTCAGTCGTATTTTTTTTTTTTATTGCTGTCATTCAATTGCTAAGTTTGCCCAACTCTTTGTGACCCAATGAGCTATGGCACGCCAGGCTTCCCTGCCCATCACCATCTCCCAGAGTTTGCTCAAACCCATGTCTGTTGAGTCAATGATGTCACACCACCATTTCATCCTCTGTTGCCCCCTTCTCCTCTTGCCCTCAATCTTTCCCAGCACCAGGACTTTTTCCAATGAGTCGACTCTTCTTCACACCAGGCGGCCAAAGTATTGGAGCTTCAGCTTCAGTATTATTTTCTGAGGTTTCCAAACACGAACAGATACATAGATTTGATAGTTGGCTGCCAATTTTAGCTTCTTTCGAGTATTATTTTGAGTATGATATATCCTATGTTTTCAGTCTTAGTACAGTGATATTAATGCCTTTATATATTATAAAACATTCTGAGGGCTATTAGACTTATTTCCAGTCTCCCTATTCCCTTGCCTTCCCCAGAAAACCATCTGGCTCCGATATTCCCTATTCTCATTATCCTCCTTTTTGGAATGTCTTTTAGAATTTTGATATCATAAATTCAAAAGTTTGCAGTCTTTTTTTTTTGCTACTTTATGGAATTGCTAGAGGTAAGAGGAACAGGTTGGATATGTTTATTTTATTGTAAGAAAAAGTGCATGCTAAAAACGAGTTTTCTATAATCGAATGTCAGAATCACACAAAGAGGATGAAAAACCAATCTCTATATATATATCTTTGTGTTTGAATATGGAAAGGAAGCCTAAAGAAAATGAGGAAAGTTTAGTACGGAGAACAGAAGTGTTGATAGTAGAATGTGGTCATTTTGCCTAAATTAATGTCTCCTGGTAATAGGGCTGTCAGATTTAGCAAATAAAAATACAGTTATGTGCTCAGTCATAATCCTACTCATTGCAAACCTATGGACTGGAGCTTTCCAGGCTCCTCCGTCCATGGGATTTTTTAGGCAAGAACACTGGAGTGGGTTGCCATTTCCTCCTCCAGGGGATCTTCCCAACCCTCGTCTCCTGAATTGGCAGGTGGCTTAGCAGTAACGAATCTGCCTGCAATATGGGAGACCCGGGTTTGATCCCAGGTTGGGATGATCCCCTGGAGAAGGGAATGACAACCCACTCCAGTATTCTTGCCTAGAGAATTCCATGGACAGAGGAGCCTGTTGAGCTACACTCTACTCCATGGGATCACAAAGAGTTGGACATAACTTAGGGACTAAACAACAACAACGTGGGGAGCCTATATATATATAATTTCAATTAAGTCCATATAATCCATAATTAAGTGCATCAGTTAAGTCCATGTAATCGTTCTCTCTCTAAAACAGCTCTTATTTCACTTTTCTGGTCAGGTAACTTTGGATAAGTTATTGAACTTCTCTGCATTTTGAAGTGAAGCGAAGTGAAGTCGCTCAGTCGTGTCCGACTCTTTGCAACCCCATGGACTGTAACCTACCAGGCTCCTCAGTCCATGGGATTTTCCAGGCAATAGGTATCCTCATATGAATAAAGTAGGGGGGGTGTGGAGCTGGATTCATCCTATCACATAATGTTGACATGAGAACCTACATTTTATTTAAAATGCTATCTTGCACATAGTAAGCCTGTTGTATTAAATGCAGGTTTCGCTTTATAAGATGAGCCTGTACTCCCCATTCCCCCACACTGAGTAGTCAGTGGCTTGGAGGCTGGCAGCTAAGGTGAGCCTGAGAGGCAGCGTGGGACTCGGTCAGGGCACCCAATGAGAGAATGTCAGTGAGGTCTCGGTGGACGCCCACCTCCAGGATCACAGAAGCTGGACCGGGGGCAGCTTTCGGCAGAGGCATAAAGAACAGGCAGCTATCTTGTACTCGTCTCATCTGTATAAATCAGAAACAGTGTTCATAACCAGGTTCCTTTATGTGGGCTGGACTCCAGGCTTATACATTCAGAGGTTTAATGACATTTCACTGGAGATCTGGTTAACTTACCTGCCATTCAAGGCATACGTTACTTGATGGCAATGACCTGTGATTCCTGTCTATTTTACTGAATTGAGAATTCAAAATGATACAGGTATTTATTTGCTTTTATATATGTGGTGTTTTTTAAACAAAAAAAGATGACATAAATAATATTTACTTTGTATCCTGCACATTGTATATAATGTAGACTCCTTAAAGTATGTCTTGAATTAGTTTTGGAACCAGACCACCTAGCTCCAAAACCTGACTCTTATCATTTATTCAGCTGTTTCATATTTGGAGATTACTTGTTTGATGCAACAGTTTCATTTTGTGAAATGGGGATAATCCTAGAGATTTTGAGGAGGACAAAGTGGATGTGTGTATATAAATTATGCATACATATATTCATATTCATAAATAAAGATTTAATTCTTTCAGAATTATTATATAAATTCACAAGATAAATCTTTGTTTCAGTCACCTATGACTCTACGTATTTTTGACCTTTTGTGAAGTGCACCAATGTTATAAACATGAATAGTTTTCATTTTCCTGGATAAAAAGAGAAAATGCATGCAAATCTCATAACCAGTGCTTGGCAGTTCATCTAGCAGAAAATAGCTGTGATATAGGTAGGGATTCGGAATTGGCAAAATGAGAATAGGGCAACATTGAGCTTTAAAACCAAGAAGGACAAGAGCTGGGTTGAAGGAAATTACAGGAAAATGAGGTGTGGGTTTTGGTCTTAAGAGAGATTGTGATGCCTAAGATCATGGAGAAAGGAGTAACGAATGAAGACCTTGCTGCATGTCTTCCTCTGAATACCTTCTGACAGGTGAATTGTATCAAATAATAGAAATTCCTGTTTATTTCAACACAGTCACACAATAGCCTCAGGGGCCTTGTAGACACTGCACATCCCTAAGTATATTGTTTTGACCATGCCCAGCTGGTCTTTAGAACTGTAATTATGTCAGTCTTAGACATGTTTGAAAAGCTGCTTTAGGAGATGTGTCTGGCTCAGGGCTCCTAGGGATACTGGATTCTTGTCACAGTCCTTGAAAAGACAACAAAATCATTCATGAACACAAACTAGAGTAAAATCCTGTGGCTGATAATAATTCTGATTCATGGGTGGGGTTAAAGACACATTAAAGATATGCCGGGAGCAATACAAGACGGTGATGAAAGTGTGGGGTGAGCCGCACAGCCCGCCGGCGGCAATCGTCATCTCTCAAATCTCTCTTTAATCTCTCCCGGGTAAGGGAAGAGGGAAAGGAGTCCCAGCATCCAGAAAATAAAATGAACGTGAACGGCGAAGACAACGGGTTTCTCAAGATCAAATCAGGCAAAACTCACTTGATTGCTATTTTCATGGAAGGGACACCATTTGTGGCTGCAGAGAAGGCGATAGTCATACCTCGATTTCAGTAAATCATCTGTTAGTGCCTCAGGCAGCTTTACAAATTGATTTAAATGGGCTTCAAAGTGAATCCGCTTCACACAATCGAGGCTGGCAGTGGGGTCATGATAAAAGGCACTATGGGAAGCCCCGGGGGTTTGTGCTGGAGTCAGTATTTGGTTGCATCTCCAGTTTCTTTATTAGTAAATCTACCTGGGGAGGTAATTGGCATGAAATGGAAAAGAGTGAAGTACCCTCAAGACTGAGAGAAACCAGGAAACCAGGTGACAAGGTTAGAGGCCAAATTACTTTAGAAAATGTGGAGGCCCAGACTGAGAGATGAAAAGGTGAAAAGAAAGTGTAAGTCGCTCAGTCGTGTCTGACTCTGCAACCCCAGGGACTGTAGCCCACCAGGCTCCTCTGTCCGTGGAATTCTCCAGGCAAGAACACTGGAGTGAGTAGCCATTCCCTCCTCCCGGGAATCTTCTCGACCCAGGGACTGAACTTGGGTTTTTCCTTATTGCAGGCAGATTCTTTACTGTCTGAGAGATGAAAGTGCAAGCCAATCAAAAGAGAATACACCTCCTATTGTGGCAGAAGAAAATGCTGAGTGTAAGCGAATCCAAAGGCAGTAGAGATAAGCAGTGAATTAGTAAAAATGATAAATGTTTTTCAATTAAATTTCAGTTGGCAAAGTTATATTCTCATTGATTAAATATCCCCAAAGTATTAAATGAACAGTGTTTTTCTCACCCCAAAGGCTGCAGACACATGTGAAGAGAGCGATAAGCTGCTGCCACCCACGCCGTCCGATACAAGGAAGCCGTAGATCAGACAGTGAGCTCTTAGAGAGCGTCAGCCCTGTGGATAATTGTCGTAGCACTGGTCTTCGCACTTTTGATATGCAGGCTTGTTGCATCTGCATGATGACACTGCAGGAAATAGTGCTAGTGTTGCCTTCACATTACTGAGCAAATGGGCACAGAGGTCAAGTAACAGCCATGAAATGAGGAAGCTGGAATTCGAGCCCAGACTTCTGGCTGTGGGTGCTGTGTTCTATTTTTTTGTTGTTGTTTGTTTTTTCCATATTTATTGCTGTCCACATAAGTAAATCAACTTAATATATTGCTGATGATATAGTAACTGTTCAATAAAGACATGTTAGCTGAAAGATTTGAGTACCAAGGGACTGCTCCAGAAAGTGGTATATAAGTAGCCTGAGACTTAAAAATTCCAACCATATTTTAAAACATTCAAGTTATTTAAATTAAAAAAAAACAAAAACAGTTTACCCATTTCTTGCACCCTCTGTCCCCTACGTCTGGCAGCCACCAATCTGTTGGTACCAATCTGTATCTGTGAGCCTTCTTTTCTTGGAGGGGGGAGGTGTTGTTTGCTCCTTTGTTTTTTTTGCTTTTATAATCCACATGTAAGAGAGATTATATGCATCCATCTTTCTCTGTCTGACTTATTTCACTAAAACATAATGCCGTCAACTCCATCCATGTTGTTGCAGATGACAAGATTTGATTCTTTTGGATAAATCGGTCAATATTCCAGTGTTTCTGTTGTTCATTCACTAAGTTGTGTCCAACTCTGCGACCCCTTGAACTACAGCACGCCAGACTCCTCTGTCCTCCACTATCTTCCAGAGTTTGCTCAAATTCATGTCTGTTGAGTTGATGATGCCATCTAACCATCTCATCCTCTGTCACCCCCTTCTCCTCTTGCTTCAATCTTTCCCAGCATCATAGTCTTTTCCGGTGAATCATCTGTTTGCATCAGGTGGCCAAAGTATTGGAGTTTCAGCTTCAGCATCAGTCCTTCCAATGAATATTCAGGGTTGATTACCTTTAGGATGGACTGGTTTGATCTCCTTGCCGTCTGAGGGACTCTCAAGAATCTTCTCCAACACCACAGTTGGAAAACAAATATATATTTATATACCATGTCCTCTTTATCTATTTATCTATTGATGGACACTTAGTTTATTTCACTCTCTTGGTTACTGTAAATAATACTGCAATGAACATGGGTGTGCACATATTTTTTTCCAGTTAGTGTTTTTATTTTCTTTGGATAAACACCCAGAATTAGAATTGCTGGATCATATGGTAGTTCTATTTTTAATTTTTTTCAGAAAACTATCCTGTTTTCTATAGTGGCTGCAATAATTTACATTCCTACTGCTGCTGCTGCTGCTAAGTCTCTGCAGTCGTGTCTGACTCTGTGTGACCCCACAGACGGCAGCCCACCAGGCTCCCTGTCCCTGGGATTCTCCAGGCAAGAACACTGGAGTGGGTTGCCATTTCTTTCTCCAACGCATGAAAGTGAAAAGTGAAACTGAAGTTGCTCAGTCATGTCCGACTCTTAGAGATCCCATGGTCTGCAGCCCACCAGGCTCCTCCGTCCATGGGATTTTCCAGGCAGGAGTACATTCCCACTACCAGTACACAAAGGCCCCCTTTCCTCCACATCCTCACCAACACTTTTTGTTGTCATCTTTTAGGTAACTCAGATGGTAAAACATCTGCCTGCAGTGCGGGAGACCCGGGTTTGATCCCTGGGTTGGGAAGATCTCTTGGAGAAGGAAATGGCAACCCACTCCAGTATGCTTGCAGGGAGAATCCCATGGACAGAGGAGCCTGGTAGGCTACAGTCCATGGGGTCGCAGAGAGTCGGACACGACTGAACGATTTCACTTTAGGTAATCACCCTCCTAACATATGTGAGAAAATATCTCTTTGTAGTTTTGATTTTTATTTCCCTGCTGACTAATGATGCAGAGCGTCTTTCATGCCCCTGTTGACCGTCTCTATGTGTTCTTTAGAGAGCTGTCTCTTCAGATCTCCTGCCCACTTTTTATGAGGTTGTTTGCTTTTTCACGTTCGAGTTGTATGAGTTCTTTCTGTATTTTGAATACTGTGTGCTCAATCACTCTTGTGCAACCCTTTGACGTGTAGCCCGCCGGGCTCCTTTGTCCTTGGGATTTTCCAGGCAAGAATACTGGAGTGGGTTGCCATTTCCGTCTCCAGCCCCTTATCAGACACACAATTTGCAAATGATTTCTCCCGCTTGATGGGCTGCTTTTTCACTTTGTTGCTGCTTTCCTTCACTCTGCAGAAGCTTTTTACTTTGATGTAGTCCCATTTGTTTATTTTTACATCTGTTGCTTTGCTTTTGGTGTCAGATTAAAAGATCAGTGCCAAGGCTGGTATGAAGTCGTTATTGCCTATGAATCCTGAGGCTTTGTTCTTAATCCTAATACTTCTAGGCTTCGGACAAGTGTGATGTAGCTTCAGAGTCTATAACAACATCAAAATCCTCTCTGGAATTTCCCAGTATAGGGATTGCCTGTGATTATCTTTGATTTGAATTGTAGTTTAGATTTTACCAAGAGGTGAGACCACATTATCTTGGTGTAATCCTCCCCTGGTGAAGACAGAACAGGCACTATTTTCCTCAGTCACAGAGATGTTCAGGTTATTTAAATTTACTTCTGCACATGACTCACAATTTGTGGAATGAACTAGAACCCAAGGCCTTGATTTTTTTTTTCCTCCAAAGCAATCAGCTTCTCCTATTCTGCTTCCTATCATGTGATTTTCTTTTATAAATCAAAGATAACATAAGACTTCAATGTGCAACATTTATTTGGGGATCAATTTATAATTTTAGAAAATTCAATAGAATGCCTAGATAGTTAAGATAATATATAATAGTGCTACCAGTTATATGAATTATATAAATTTTTAAATGGTATAACTGTGTGAATAACAAAGAAGTAACTTCACTATATCATAACAGAGATTATTTATTAAAAACTTTGTGCCACTAAGGTGAAATGAACATATTTTTGAGAAACAAAAAACAAACTACTAAAATCTAATGTAGAAGTCAATTTATTTTTCAGCATGGAATGCTTTCTTCAAATACACCAGGGTGTTGTATCTTAAGATCCATAAAATCTATTTAATTGAGTACTTCTGCATATATACACATGATATAATAACACATGGGTGACTTTATTTTTTGTTAACTTGCATTTATTCTTTTATTCATTAATTCAACACATAGTTATTGACTCTGCTACACTCTATTTTAAATGGTAGGGTAACAAGATTACGCATGGTTTCTACCTTTATGAAGCTATAGCCTGGACTGCAATAGTTCATTAGTCAAATAATCTCATCAGAAAATAAAACATTACAACAAGGGATAAGTCAAGAGAGAGTGACAGAGAGTAGCTGAAATTATGAGAGCATATAGCAGGATCAGTAACCTAAGCTAAAGAATCAAGGCTTTCCTGAAGAAGAGAAGCTTAAAGCTGACATAAGAATCGTGAATAACAGGTAACTTGGATAGGGTGCAGAAGACATTCCAAGTAGAGCTGACAGCATTCACAAGGGTCTGGGGCAGAAGGGAGATTGTTGGGTTTGAGGAGAGACCGTAGAGATTGTGGCACAAGACGAATCATGAGTGGGAGAAGAGGCCAGAACTCTGATCTGTGAGATTTTAGACTTCATCCTGAGAGCAATGGAAGATATCGGAGGGTTTCTGTGGTTTTTTTGTTTTGTTTTTTGTGTTTTGAGTGGCAAAAGCAGATCTGAGTGTTACATACACACCTCCAGAAACGGCAACATGTGGACCTCAGCTGTTTCATTGGTGTCTGCATAATCTCTCAGCAGTGTTTCTCCCCTCCAACACCTGAGATTTATTTAATGAGTCATCTCACTCCTGTGATGTGCATATTCAAACCATGTAGGCAGATTAAAGCTCTTACAAAATGTGCAAATGCTTAGGGTTAAATAGAAAATTAGGAAAGGGAGATCTCATGTATTCTTTAAGACAGTAGCTGCTAGACTTCTTTACAGGGTAGACTAATGAAGACCATTCCTTTCTTTTCCTCCTAAATTGCAAACCAGTTGAAGTCATATGTGAGTCAGATGGAGATCAAATGCTGGCCCTACTATTGGTAAATCTGAATTGGAGAATACAACTTGCATCCAGATCACAACCGGTCTTCCCCACAGCGCTCCATGAGTTTATTTTACTCAGTCATACCCATAGACCATTCCACCCTACTAAATCCACTCCAGCCTCCGCACGGCAACCTGTAGTGTCAGATTCTGTTCTGATAAATTCACCCCAGAGAGGAACAGGAACTCTCGTGGATCTTGCACAGGAAAATGGAAAGAAAGTAAAAGGGGATGAGGAACGGAGAGTGTAGAATCACTCTTTTGTCAGATATCACTCTTCCCTCCCAAACGAGGAGCTAGAAGGTATGAAGAAGGAGGCATCAGGACTCCTCCCACATTGTTCTAAGGAGTGTAGTAGACATTCCTTCCCTATTATCAGTTCAGTTCATTTCAGTCGCTCAGTCGTGTCCGACTCTTTGCCAGCCCATGAATCGCAGCACGCCAGGCCTCCCTGTCCATCACCAACTCCCGGAGTTTACTCAAACCCATGCCCATCGAGTCGGTGATGCCATCCAGCCATATCATCCTCTGTCGTCCCCTTCTCCTCCTGCCCCCTAGAAGTGTGTTAAGTCGCTTCAGTCATGTCTGACTTTGTGACCCAATGGACTGCCGCATGCCAGGCTCCTCTGTCCACAGGATTCTCCAGGCAAGAACACTGGAGTGGGTTGCCACACTGTTCTCCAGGGGATCTTCCTGACCCAGGGATTCAACCTGAGTGTCTTACTATGTCCCCTGCATTGGCAGTCGGGTCTTTACCACTAGCACCCCATGGCAAGAGATGGTAAATATATGTCCACATTCCTCCAAAGCTATTTATTTATTTGTTTTTTCTTTTATTACTGCTTTTTTTCTATTAACTCTTTTATTTTCTACATAGATATTTAACTATATTTTTATTTTTACTTATTTTGTTTCTTTGTTATCTTCCAAAGGATCTGGTCATTTCTACTCATTTTCCATGTAGACGTAAATATGTATCAGTGTGTGCATTTCAGGCAAAATTTATACACAGTATTCCAGGTGATAAAGAATGATTGCTTTTTTCTTTTTGTTAATATAGCTTCAAAATCCCATATTTACATATGTAAGAATTAAATACAACCAACTCACAATGATTAAAACTCTACAGGGGATAGGGGGCAATACGCATTTCTTCCCAAATGGATCTCATTTTAAAGTAATGCACGTGGTTTGAAAAGGAGTACACCTTTCTCTTCTCCGTTCCTCTCCGAGCGAGCGCCGCAAGCACTCCGCCCCCGGGGAGCAGAGGCCGCGGCCCCGCCCCGGCCGCAGGGTCTCAGCCCGCGGGCTCCGGGGCTGCCTTTCTGCCCTGCGCGGCCCGCTCACTTGCCGTCTAGCCTCAGGTGGAGGGCCAGGCGGTGGGAGGCCCTGCGGGGTGTCGGGAGCAGAGGAGCGTAGTGAGCTGGGGGTTGGTTCCCTGGACGCCCTCTTCCGTGGGTACAGGTGGCAGTGGCGAGTTCCTGGCTCCCCGGGCCAGAGCTGCGAATGTAGACACTGTTTCCAGACTGTGGTAGCCTCTGGCCCCGCAGTTCTAGAGATGCAACAAGGATTCCCTCGGATTGCCAGTCCTGCGGCGCTTTGGTGTCTCATGTTGAGTTCCCCTCGTCTCCATATTCACCCTTCCTTAACTTCTCCTCTGACAACAGCCTTGAGTTCTGTTTCCTGCCGTGACCTTGATTGTTACAGGAAGTCGTGGTCATAAAGGTGATGAATTCGGTGTAAAATCAAAGCCCAGAATATTTATGGCATTATGGTATGTTCGGGGAAGAACTGATGAGTCAGAATCTCTGGATAAATACAGAAGGTGCCACGCAGTTGAGAGATAGGTGATATTATTTCTCTGTTGAATTGTATACTACTTAAAATAACATAATCATAACTAGATACTAAAAATAAAACAATTTCACTGGTATAAAGTGAAATGAAAATCACTCAGTTGTGTCCAGCTGTTTGTGATACCATGGACTGTAGCCCGCCAGGCTCCTCTGTCCATGGAATTCTCCAGGTGAGAATACTGGAGTGGGTTGCCATTCCCTTCTTCAGCGGATCTTCTGGATCCAAGAATCAAACCCGAGTCTCCCACACTGCAGGCAGATTCTTAACTGTCTGAGTCATCTTGGTAGACTGAAAGCCATTTGCTTCATTCACCACTTAGCAAGTAGATTTCACCCAAGCTATCCTCAGTTTATCCTCGTTTCAATGACATCCAAAAAAAGACTCATGACACGTAAGAATTTAAGTCTCAGTTTTGCCTGTTACTCGCTGGGTGACTTTGGAATTGCCATTTAACTTGTCCAAGTGTCAGGTTTCCCATGTACAAAGGGTTTCAAGAGTTGAATGAGATGTGTATAGAAAATGTATCACACTGTCTGACAAGTTTTAAGTGCTCAATCATTTTTATGTTATTTTAACTAATGTATTATTATCATCATTATCATTATTACCACTCAACAGCAGCCCATATTGATTCATGCTTTGATTTAATGATTTCATGATTCTGATTTGTTATTGGAGTTGGACAGGAAGCACATTTCACCTTCTGCCTAACAATGCTTCGTATATTCTGTTAATTCTTTACGCTGTTGCTGAGGGCTAAGTTCATCTGCCAATTCTGTTATTAAAGGAAACGTCTATTAGAATTGAGCCTGAGCCTGCCTGTTCTAGAATATTGTTTTTTAAATTTTTCCTTGTAGGAGAGTGATGATTTCTACAGTGAAGTCTTTACTTTTGTCTGGTTCAGTTAGCAGTGTAGAGGCCCTCAGGGCACACGTTGTATCTGCAATATTCCCTGCTATTTCTCAGCATGTAGTGATCTCTTTATGTTCATGGACCAAAAGCAGGTGGGGCAGGTGGTCAAGGGGACGGGCTTTCTGCGCTGCTTTCTCCCTCTGAGGGTCAAAGCAGAGACAGGCAGAGCCTGGTCACACTCCCCTGACTGCCCTTGACCAAAGCTGGCCTCCTCTCTGCTAACGTTCCCCATCCCGCTGACATTTATGAATAATACTAGAGGGGAAAAAAATAGCCACAACTTTCCTCCTTTCATCCTAAAAAGACTTGTCTTCAGTCCTTTCCTTTGATACCCATCTACCGAAGGACACCAGCTGAGATCATCCCTGTCATCTGCGGAACTCTTGTGGAGCTTGGCGTTTGCTACTTCATCACATGGGGCCATCTCTGCCTGAAGGGCTTTCCGTCACCCTCTCGAGTACATCAGAGCCTCCTGTCTCCTGCCCTGCCGCCTCCTGCGTACCCATGCCCACACGCTAATCACACTTGGTTTGAACTGTCTTCCATATATTATATGAGCTCCTGGAGAATAGAAACCGTGTCTGTTGTAGATCATAGACACCACTGGCATAGCTCACCTGCCCAGATGACTTTTCTAATCTGTAAAACTCAGATGTTGGTAAGAGTGAATCTCCCATGGGTTGTTCTGAGGATTAAATAATAATTATACACGAGAGGCTTAAAACAGTGCCTGACACATGGTAAGTATGCATGAGTGTTCAACTTATTATTAAATTATTCAATCTTATAATGTTGATAGTATTTCAAACCTCAATTTATAAAAGAGAAAACTGAGGCATGGAGAAGGTAAGCAATTTCCCAAAGGTTATGAAACTAGTAGGAAATAATGTATAAATGAATGGGAATATCTGAAACCATCATGTTTACAAACTAACTATTATTTTTATTGGAATGTTCTACACTGTGTTTGTGTCAATAATACACAATTTTTAAAGGAAACCCTGATGTTTAGAGAAAATACTTGAAATTCTTAGGGACTACCTAAACTATACTTTTCTTTTTTCTAGAGAATAGACTTCTCGTGGTAAATTGTATCCTTAATCTAAACGTTGACAACCTTGGAAATTCCCTTGAGATATAGAATCTATATACAAAAATAGAACAAGAATAAAGCAACATAAGCCTCCTGACAGTTCCATGTAACAGCAACCTGGTTCCTAATCTTCGTTCATTGTGCCTAAACCTGGGGCGAGTGTATTTTTTGTCCATTAAGGCAAGTTTAATCGTAATGAAATCAGGGATTGACAGATTCAAATGTTGTGCAGATTGCTGAAGTGGTAAACACACCTGGTGAAACTGCCATGCCACACAGCGTTGAGATGAATTAGGAAGCTCCTCGAAAAAGAACAAATTACTTTTGTGACTATTAGACTTACAGAACTAGAAACACTCTGTATTGAAATGAAAGATAAAAATGGTAAAAGAATTGATCTTTAATAAAACATTTGAGGCTTTGAAAGATACTGAAAAGGCAGAGAGTATTCAAGCAGGCCAAGAAACTCATAAAATAAAGAACCCAGATCAGAATAGTGTAAAGACAACAACTTAAATGAATGGTAAGGAAAACACACATTTCTTTTTTACTTTCCCTTTAGAAAGAATTATATAAGCTAAGTACCTAAATTAACTTGCTTCTAAAACACGAGAAAACACAAACCAAAACAAATAAAACAGTAACTAAGCCTGTGTCTTTTTATTTAAGTTTTAGATCTATTGAAGAGTGACGGTATAGTATAAAGTGTCAACTAGTAATATGAGATTCATAATAAAAATCGAGTGCCCTGTGCCCTCCTCCACGGTGATCCTGTGGACTCTAGCCCACCATGCTCCTCTGTCCATGGGATTTCAGGGGCAGGAATACTAGAGTGGGTTGCCATTTCCTTCCCGAGGGAATCTTCCCAACCCAGGGATCAAAGCCAGATATCCTGCATTGGCAGGTGGGTTCTCTACTGCTGAACCACCAGAGAAACCCCTTTAGCCCCTCGGAGGCAACCACTTTCTATTTATTTCCTTGTTTATTTCATCACTTAACTCCATGAAAAGTGACTGTGAAAGTGAATTCCAGTCCATGGAGTTCTTGTTTCTAGATAAACATATAATACTATTTTATTTAAATATCAAATTAAATTTAATAGGTATAAATAATAACATTATGTCCCAAGTTAGAAGTGAAACACACCAACCACAGTTGAACTACCCTTCCCCAGAGGAAACCACTACCCTGAATTTGTCATTTATTATTTTTATTAAGCTATCATTGTAATAGCTCCATCTGTTTATTTTGTCATGTTTTAGACAGTAAAGTTAATAGAAAGAAAGTCGTTTCTTCTGCTATAGAAGGGTAAATATTGTTGAATTCTTTTTTTCTGTAAATTGAGTGGCATGTTGTGGCCCTTTTTGTTCTCTAGCTATGCAGCTACCTTGGAAACCTGAGATTCCTCTTGACTTGCCCCCGCTGGCAGACTGGGTCTATAGCAGAACAGGCAACAAGGTGAAAAGAGGGCGGCAGAAAAGTGGGTTTGAGTCTCTGCTCCACCACTGAGTTTTTTGACAGTTTTGGCCCTGCAAAAAATAAAGACAAGATCTTGAGAAATCAGTCATCAAGAATAGGAAGGAATGCTTGAGCAATATGAAAGAGCCTTTTAGTCTAGAAATTGTTGTTTCCGAAAGTGCTGTTTCTAAATCATTTAACACTTAAGTGATCACTTAAGACTCACCTGAGTGTTTTTTTTTTTTTTTTAAATAGATGTCACTAGAGATCTACTGAATCAGGATTACTATGGTTGCAGCCTAGAAATGTGCATTTTTATCTAGCACACCTTCTCCTCTTATCTTTCTGGTAAAAATAAAAGCCTGAAAGGTAGTTAGAATACAATGCTATCCAATATTGAACTACTTATTCATTATGCACGCTCCCAGAGATACTGAAGAGGTTCCCATCTTGGACCCCGGCTTTCAGAGCAGTCACTCTAATTTCATTTCTGGAGTTACTGGCTAGAATCAACATGTTATTCCATCAACAGACAGAGAGAAACAGAGAATCAGAGAAAGAGAAGAGGAGGGAAAAGAAGAGAAGAGATTGGTTCATTCCAAGAAAAAAATGTTAATAAAAAATTAAAATTAAAAATATATGTAGTTAATTTTAGTATACCTTTTTCATGTATTAAGAACATTAAAATAATTTTACCAGTAGAGTACAAAACTGAAGTTTTTACTCCTCCTAGCATAATACTGAAAATATTTAAGCTGCATACTTATAGGTAGCATTCCATTTTGTTCAAATATAGCTCTGTCATCACTGTTTGAGAAAATAAGATAAAGGCTGTGATATATACAGTATCTCAAATAAATAAAATAAAAACCAAAATTTAAGCCTTGACCAAGTCAGTACTGGTAAATGTCATAGGTAATTTTATACAAATTTTATTACAGATAAATCCCTTCCTTGAGTTGAATGCTTTGCATCGACATTTCCAGGCTTATGGTACTTGCTAATTATAGTGTTCTGAATTGATTTTCCATAAATATCCACTTAATATGTTATAACATTGATTGAAGCAATTATAGAAAGACTTGAAAATCAGAGATAGGGCTGGTGTAGGGGAAACAGGGTAAGATATATGATTTTTTCCTAGTCTGTGTATGAGACAAGTCACATAGCAGCTGGGGGATAACTGGGATTAGTGAATACTGACCAGCTTTTGGCGCAGGTGTTTGGAATCCAAAATAATCACCTAAATGTGCATATCTGAGTTTGTCATTATGACTGGCATCTCTGCTGCCCAGTGGAGGAACACTGAACAAACACAGAGAATTTATGACCAAATTTATAAATTTGCAAGCAAAATCAATTTTTTCAGGGTGTTTGCATGGAACCACCTAGCACAGATGGCTCGATTGGACTTGGAAACCACACTCTTTTCTGTCCATTATGCTTGAGAGTCTGAATATTCCCAATTGGTAGGTGTTGAAAATGGTGTGTACTAATAAGATCTCTAGATCCTGAAGATGAGCTTTGAATATTAAGAGATTTTAATGGCAAAGTTAAAGTGAAAGCGCCTCAGGAATTCCTCCATGAGAAAGAATGCCATTAATAAGCAGCATAACTGATACCAAATTTTGCGGTCTCTGCTGTGAGAGTCCCAAGACATCCTATATTTTTCTGTAGATTTCTGCCAGACACTGGGTCTCTTCACATCACTAAAGAACTTCTTTCAGAAATACTTCAGAAGTTAATTTGTAACCTCTACTTAAGTCCCTTGTAAACAATGCTTCTTGGAACACAACTTTGTGGTCCAGATGATGCGAGATGGTGAAATCAGTCCTAAGCAGTACCATTCACTTGGTAATAACTATATGATGTATAATCAAACCAGTCAATCCTAAAGGAAATCAATCCTGAATATTCATTGGAAAGACAGATGCTGAAGCTGAAGCTCCAGTACTTTGGCCACCTGATGCAAAGAGCCAACTCATTAGAAAAGACCCTGATGCTGGGAAAGATTGAAGGCAGGAGGAAAAGGGGACGACAGAGGATGAGATGGTTGGATGGCATCACAGACTCAACGGACATGAGTTTGAGCAAGCTCCGGGAAATGGTGAAGGACAGGGAAACCTGAGTGCTGCCTGCAGCCCATGGGGTTGCAAAAAGTCAGACGTTTCTGAGCGACTAAACAACATGTTAATTATATTCATTTCACCATAATTATTTCCTCAAATATTATAAATCTTGTATTTGTGTTATATCATTTGCTTTAAATTGATAAGTTGTTCAAATTTTATTTGAATAACATACAGTTTCCCTAACTATATAGATTAGTCTTTGTAGGCAGAAAAAAAATGGCCTTAACCACTTTTTAATCAACTAAAGTAAATAAACTATACTTTGCATATCTTTAGTGATAATAATGATAATAACAGCAAATCTGCGTCTGAGTGCATGCTGTCGTGTCCAACTCTTTGCGACCCTATGAACTGTAGCCAACCAGGCTCCCCTGTCCCTGGGATTTTCCAGACTAGAATACTGTTGTGGGTTGCCATTTCCTCTTCCGGGGAATATTCCTGAAAGAGGGATTGAACTTGCATCTCCTGTGTCTCCTGCTTTGCAGGCAGATTCTTTACTGCTGAGCCATCCAAATGTTAATATTTTACCATGTGCTAATGTAGCTCTAAATAGTTTATGTACTATTCATTCAATCACAGTAACAATCCAGTGCCTTAGGTATAGCTATTACCTCCATTTTACAAATGTGAAAATTAATAACAGAAGTTATTCAACTTGCCCTAAGTAGTAGCTGTGAAATGGCAAGGCTGGGTTTTAAACCCAGTAAGTTTGATTTCAGAATCTGTGTATTTAAATTAAAAATGTGATGATTTATTTGACTAACTTTCCTACTTTATATAAAGAAAAAGAAACTATCAGTAATTCACTCATTGCTTCTTTACTGAGAGGCTCTATGATATTTGAGTCCCTGTGGCTATGCACAGAGGGATTAAAGTCACAAGAGGATGGGACGAGTGCACTGCCCTGCAGTTTACATTTTAAGGAGAGACGTAGGCAATTAATATGCTAAGCTAGATTATGATGTGGGAATGGTGGACAGTGGTCATGCTTTCGATTTGTTAGCCAGGGAAGCCCTCTCTGAGGAGCTGGCAATGACAGTGGAAGAGAGAGAAAAAGCCAAACTTTCTAAGAGGAGAAAAAGCTGTTGTCTCCCAGTTCTGGAGATGAGATGTCCAAAACCAATAGGCCAGCAGGGCCATGTTCCCTCTGAAACCCGAGAGGAATAACTCTTCCCACCGCCTTCCAGATTCTGCTGTCCCAGCTGTTGTTTGGCTAATCGCACCGTAGCTCCAGTCTCTGATCCATTTTCTCTTCCTTCTCCCTCTGCCTCTTCGAATCATCTTTCCTCTGTGCGAGTCTATCTCTGTGTTTGAATTTTTCATTTTTATTGATAATGACACCCATCTTACTGGAATAGAACCCATTACAATGACGCCATTTTAATTTGATTAGCTCTGTCAAGACCTCTTTCCAAATAAGTTCACATTCTGACATTCTGGGGGCTAGGACATCAACATCTCTCTTCTTGTTGGCTGGAAAGGAGGAGCACAGTGCGACCCATAACAGTTTCTAGAACTGAATAGCCAGCCACATTCTCAGTATGTCACGTATTTGTAGCAAGGATTATCTGTGAATCTCCTTGTCACGTCAGGGGTACTGTCTCTCGGGAAACATTCACTGAGTCCATTTCCTCTTGCAGCATTCAAATATCAGTCTTGGTATTACAAAAGTTTCCCTTGGTAGGGAAAATTATGAACGCCTTGTGCATAAAAATTACTTCCTGAACAACAAATTCAAGATGAAATTCAACACAAGAATGTTTCACTCATCATTCATTCACTTTGTATTCTTCGGATATGAAGAAAATTGTCAGCAAAGTAAGGTTAGTAAAAGATAGTGTCAGAAAAGTAAAAGATAAATCAAGTGAAAAATAATATACAAGTAGACATATAATAAATACTTGATAGACCGACCATGTTAGAACCTAATAATAGATAAAAATGAAGTGCTACAAAGTTGAATTGGGAAGAGAATTTTTCTGACTAGGAAGGTAGTATGGAGATGTGCAATGAAAGATCTACAGAGAGTGCTAACTGTCTATCAAAGATTCATACTCCCCGCTGATCACACCGACCTGTTGCTGAGGAATAGATGCTTGACAAGGGACCACACTTCTCAAACTCCCTTGAAATTATGTGGAACCATATGACCAGTTCTCATCAGTGAAATGTAGGCAGAAGCAACGTGTGTGACGTCTTTGGGATTAAGAAGCGATATCCTTTCTCTACTGTCTTTTCTCTGCCTTCTGGCTGGACACTGAGGTCAAGGCTGATCTTGAAAGATCTGTGTTAAAGGTGGCCGTCATGGATGACTTTGTAGAGTGGACTATCACACTCACCTCACATCACGGGTGTGTCTCTGCATGCTAAGTCGTTCCATTCATGTCTGACTCTGTGCGACCCTGTGGACTGTGTAGCCCACCAGGCTCCTCTGTCCATGGGATTCTCCAGGCAAGAATCCTGGAGGGGGTTGCCATGCCCTCCTCCAGGGGATCTTTCTGACCCAGGGATCGATCCTGTGTCCCTGAGAGTTTCCTGCACTGGCAGGTGGGTTCTTCACCACCAGCACTGCCTGGGAAGCCCTCATCACACTTCGCCCCCCACTAATGACTGAGAGCACAAGCGTGGAACTAGTATGTTGGTAAAACTTCACTGGTGTGTATTGTTAGGAATTTAAGGGTTTGTCTGTTTTAGATGCTAACATTATCCTAACACATGGATATCACTGAACCTGTAAAGAGGATGGTAGAAAGGGGTTTCTCAGGAGGAGGAGAAATCACAGAAATAGGAAGGAGACCAATTTGACTGAAGCACATCTACAGGGGTGTAATTGGAGATAAGCCTAAAAATTAGGTCTTGAACATATAATAGAAGCTTTTGAATGTCAGAATGGGTGTTCATATTTAATTCATAAGCAGTAGAGAGCTGTTGAGGGATTATGAGCAGGTTATAATGTATTCAAAGGCATTTTTAGAATGTTTTTTATATTTATTTAAATATACCATGTCTCTTTGAAGAAAGGATTATAACAACTTTTGAGATATTAATATAACAGTGATGTATAAGAAGCATTGGATTAAAGGAAAGAGTAAATAAGGAGCTCACATAAAAGACACCTTGGTCTAAATGTTCTACAAGTGTTTCTTGGGGTCAGATAATATTTCAGGTTTAGCAGGCCACAACTGCTCCACTCTGCCTTTATAATATGAAAACAGTCATAGATTATACTTAAATGAATAGGCATGGCTATGTTCCAGTGAAATTTTATTTACAAAAACAGTTGAACAGCCTGTGGGATTTAGTTCTCCCACCCCTGGTCCAGATGCAAAGTAACAAGATTTCAACTATGAGACCAGTGGATAGAAGGTGGAAGGACAAAGGAGGAAAGGAATGTAACACATGGACATCAATCAAACAGAACTTGCAGAGATAGTGTGTTACTTTCCGTATTGACTGTAGAATCAGTGTCCTTCTTTCTCTGCTCTAGTAGTAGACTAGGAGCTCCATGAAAGAAAGGCTAAATTGTATTCATCTTCACATTGATGGCATGGTAAGTGCTCAGTGAATATTTAAGTAATAGGAAAAAATTTTAAATTGTGGAATATGAAGAATGGGAAAGAATTAACAAAGTCCCAAAGTGTTATAGAGTCTCTGTTAAGCTTGAGTTAATGGAAAATAGTCATGCCATTATTAGAAATATTCTTGACTTTGAACAAGTTATTTTACTCTTCCACATCTGGATGTCCCCAAAGCACCTCAAAATTAGCAGGTACAAAACGCCATGTTTGATTTCCTTTCTTCCTCCACTTCAAAATCTAATCTTCCAGTATTTTCCGTCTTCATCAGTGATGTTGCCATTTACCCAGTCACTAAAAACAGAAGCCCTATAAGCCATTCTTGTTCTCTTTCTTAAGAGGAATACAATCTGGTGGGGGGGGGGGGCGGAAATCTTAAGTTTTCAGACAGTTTTGTGGATCTTAACTCTTGAACTGAATTTTTTTAAAAACCCTTCCTCTCCGTTATCATTTCTCAAATGGTTCCCACAGAATATCCCTGCTCCCAGTACTGATTTGCTCCTTGCATTCTCTGAGCTTCCCGTGTGGCTCAGCTGGTAAAGAGTCCACCTGCACTGCGGGAGACCTGGGTTCAATCCCTGGGTTGGGAAGATCCCCTGGAGAAGGGAAAGACTACCCACTCCAGTATTCTGGCCTGGAGAATTCCATGGGGTCACAAAGAAAAATATTAAGTAAAATATTTTGTAAATGAAATTATTAAGTGAAGAATCATTTAGATAAGTACATAAGACAGAAATCACGAGAGAGGTACACAGATTTCACAATCTGAGCAGGTGGTATATGAAACCATGTCATTGGGGTCGCAAAGAGTTGGACAGGACTGAGCGACTTTCACTTTCACTTGCATTCTCTACATAATTGTGAAGTCAGTTAGTTTTCTGGTTAAAACTGTTCCATGATTTCCCATGAAATTTGGAGTAAATCCATACTCCACCTCATGACCTACAAGGACACTTATTAGTCTCTTCCACACATCTCCCATCTACAGTCATGGCCAGTCTCTATCTTATCTGATATCATCCCGTCATTGTTGCTGTCATCTCATAAAAATTCTGAAACTTTTTTTTTTGTTTCTTTCCGAGTATTTTTGCTTTCCCTTTCTTCTGTCTGGTTCTTTCCCCTTCTCTTTGTATATTAGGCACGTATGGTGACTGTATGCTAGATGTCCTGACCTAGAATTCCTAGAATTCCTTTTAGTGTGTGGTTCTGGGTTAGCCTTGAACACGAGATATATTTTGCGTGAGATTTGAAAAGTGGAAGTGAAGCAGTCACGTTTTTAAACTCTCTGAGTGGTAGTGCAGAGCACCAGGAGCTTCAGCATCTCAGCGTTACGGTCTTACCTTTTGGGGTGTGGCAGCCTCCTGAGCCACAGCTCCTTCAGGTCTTTGATCAGATCCAACTTTGGCTTCTCTGGGATGGAGGCATATGTGTGTAACTGTGGAGAAGGGGCTAGCTGTTCCTGCAGGCCACCCATAAGATCAAGGTTAGAGCTGTTGAAGGACAGCTTCAGTAGTCAATCCTTGTGATTTCCAGTTTTTTTCCCTGCAGGTTTCACTTTGCCCTTGCTCTCTTTCACGTTCAGCTTTCCATTTCTTCATGATTTCTGGTCTTCATGATTCTGTAGCAACATCAGGCTCAACTCTGCAGAGGCAGGCTGCCCAGGCTTTCCCATTGGCTTCCCTGACTTTCTCGTCAGCTGCCCCCCTCAAACGAGGACTAACCCCTACAGTAAATTCCTTATTCTATACTCTCATGGCAATTCTACTAATCTGAGTGAATATTAACTTCAGTTTTAGAAAAAGCATAAAAACCTTAATGGGTTTTAAGGCGGTTTCTCCTGAACTGTCATCTTAAATAGATCCTCTACTATGTTTAAGAGGATCTTAAATAGATCATCTATTATATTTATTTTTCTAGTAGTATCTATTAATATCATCAATTCAGTTCAGTCGCTCAGTCGTGTCCAACTCTTTGTGACCCCATGGACTGCAGCAATCCAGGCTTCCCTGTCCATCACCAACTCCCAGAGCTTACTCAAACTCATGTCCATCAAGTCGGGGATGCCATCCAACCATCTCATTCTCAGTCGTCCCCTTCTCCTCCCGCCTTTAATCTTTCCCAGCATCAGGGTCTTTGCTAGTGAGTCAGTTCTTTGCATCAAGTGGCCAAAGTATTGGAGTTTCAGCTTCAGCATCAGTCCTTCCAATGAATATTCAGGACTGATTAATATCAGAACTGTAGTTGTTTATTTTATTGTTGACTATCTCTTTGGTCCACTAGAAGTCAAACTCTATGAGGGCAGTAATTTGTTTGTCTTGTTGAACAATGTATCTTCAGGATGTATCACACTGGCTGGTATACTGAGAAAATATTTGTTGAATTAATGTGGCATCTTTTGAGGGTAGGGATAATGATGAGAAGTTAAATAAGGATCTGAGTTATTGACAAAAATGTTTGCAAAAACATTGTGATTCAGTGAAGATATAACTAAAAATGGTTGCCAAGGATCAGTGAGAACCCTGCTAAGGGCAGATAGCATATCTATCTATGCATCTATGTATCTGTTGATCTATTTATTCATCATCTACCTACTTATGCATCTATAACTTTCATTCATAATAATGAAAAACTGTATCATTAGTAGTCATTTGAATTTTTAAGAAATTAGCTAATACCATTTAGGAACTCAAATCGTGGTCTTCATTCTATCAGATATATTTTACTCTTGGCAGTAAAGATGAACAGATTGTAGCCCCTTTGTGCAGTTTTCACTTGACTTGAGGTAAGTAAGTGGAATGAGGACAGCTTCATGACAGGGTGTGTGTTAAATGTCTGTTGGGCTGATCACATGCTTGTGACCAACCCAGGAAGGAGAGAGGCTGGGTGTTAATTCCTACTCACATTCATTTACAGCCTGTCACTTCTGCTTTGGTCAAAATGACGATATTAAGCACAAAGTCAGATACTCTGGACTTGACAGTGAGGCTTCTTTTTTTCTGAGATAAAGCAAAACCTCTCACGAAAGCATTTCTCTTTTCCTGCTATGGTGAAAATGGCAGTAACCTCTACTTGAGCCCTTGGGACTGGTAGCCCACCATTTGTTAGGTTCCTCGCCCTGTGTGATGCCTTATATGTCTTCAGGAAGTCTAAGACTGCTATATAAATCAGCATGGTCCTTTCCTGGGAAAGCCGCATGTCCTGGGAGATAGTAGGGCTGGAGGTAGAGTGTGGCCTGCCTAACCGAACATGCTTGCCTAGAGTTTGTCCTGCGTTATCACTTGTTGCAAAGGTTTGCCTCAACTGCCCCTCTTCTCATATTTAGAAAGAAAGGAATTCTAGATAATGTAACTTACTGTAAATCAAGATTTCTCAACCCACCAGTTCTAGAGATACCCTGAGCCAGAAGGAGAGTACGTGAGGAGGGATGAGCTTGGAGGAGGACTTTCCTCCCTGTTATGGGGCAAACTTGGTCCACCAACATGTTGAAGTTCTAATCCCCAACACCTCAGAATGGATGACCTTGTTTGGAAGAGATTGTTGCAGATGTAATTAGTTAAGGTGAAGTCATACTGAAGTGGAGTGGACCCTTAATTCTGCGTGACCAGTGTCCCTATAAGAAGACCACCATATAGAGAGAGACACAAGAAGAATGCCATGTGACTATGAAGCAGAGGTTGGAGCGAAGCAGCTGCAAGCCAAGACTACTGGCGCACCCCCAGAAGTTGGGAAGGTTTCACAGGTTTCACCGGGAGCATTGGCCTGCCAACATGCTGTTTTTAAATTTTCAGCATCCAGAATTGTGAGACAGTATATTTCTGTTGTCTTAAGCTCTGGATTTGTTGTGCTTTGCTAGAGTAGCCTTAGGAAGCTAATGCACTCTCAAAGTCTGGACTCAGACCCCAGTGGAGAAGGGGAAGTTGCAGCCATGGGATGGAGAAGTTGCCTAGGAAGCAGCCCTCTCTGGCCCAGGTGAATAGAAGCTGGTTGGGGAGCATACAGATGAAATTGGAACACTGATCTGAACATGAGTCCCAAACCAGACATTATTCGTGTTAAGAGAGCAATAGCAGTGTCATCATTAGACCACGCCAGGTCTATGAGATCCCCGAGGGACTGCCCCTCTGTCATACGGCTAACTAAGGCAGAGCACCAGTGTGCGTGCACACACACACACACACACATCCCAGTGGACCACGCAACAGGGACAAAGAAAAAGCAAGACACCGCACAGTGGAATAAGTGGTTGTTCAGTTACTCAGTCATGTCCAGCTCTTTGCATTTGGCTTCCCTGTCCTTCACCAATCTCCCAGAGCGTGCTCAAACTCATGTTTATTAAGTCAGTGATGCCATCCAACCATCTCATCCTCTGTCACCCCCTTCTCCTCCTGCCTTCAGTCTTTCCCAGCATCAGGGTCTTTTCTAATGAGTTGGCTCTCTGCATCCGGTGGCCAGAGTATTGGCGCTTCCTCTTTAGCATCAGTCCTTCCAGTGAACTCAGGAACCACCTCCTTTCTCCTGCGGTGTTACACCATTGCCGTCTGCTGGCAGTGCTTATCATAGTCACTGTAAAGGAGAAATACTTGAAACACTTAAGGAGCCCATTCCACTTAAACAGAGAAGGTACCGAAGCATGTGGAGCTGCGAGCCCATAAGCTGGTAACTGCGTTTCCGAGTTCTTTTGGCGCCTTGGGAGCATCCCAAGGACAGTCCTGGGTTCCCTGCTGGTGACACTTGCCCAGCTACACCCTTCTGTGTGCCCAGACGCTCAGCACACTGACTGTTGGGGCCCCGTGGGCCGTGGCCCACCAGTCTCCTCCGCTCATGGGATCTCCCAGTTAAGAACACTGGAGTGGGTTGCGATTGCCGCCTCCAGGAGATCTTCCCAGCCTAGGGATTGAACCTGCAGCTCCTGCATTGGGAGGCGGATTCTTTACCACTCAGGGAAGCCCAGTTGTACCCTTCTAAGTCGAGCATTAAGCAGTGATAATTACATATACATTGCTGGCCCTGGGGGCTCCGATGGTAAAGAATCTGCCCGCAGTGCAGGAGACCTGGGTTCGATCCCTGGGTTGGGAAGATCCCCTGAAGGAGGGCATGGCAACCCACTCCAGTATCTTGCCTGGAGAATTCCCATGGACAGAGAAGCCTGGTGGGCTATGGGGTCCATGGGGTCTCAAAGAGTTGGACATGACTGAACAGCTAAGCACAGCTCAACACAGCTCATACCAAGATGATGGATCTATTCTGTTTATTTAAGTATGTTGTGTGTGGGGGGTGGGGGGTGTTGTACCTTAGGTCTAAAATTCATTACATGTCTCCCAATATACAGCAAATTGGAAGCCAGGACCCTCATGGTAACCCATGGCTCAGATGGTACCATGATCAAAAGAAAACAAATCCTTCAATCTAAAAGTAATTCCCAAACACTGTGGAGGGAGATACAGAATTCATCTTAAATTTTATTTCTTCATATTCAGTTCATTTTCCTAACATACAGGAGTGAATCTGGTACCCCAGATACTCCCAAAATACTTCCATCTTTGATTCCAGCTCCAATAACTGTGATTCTTCTCCTTTGACAGCATTTATCTCTATAAAAAAAGTATAAAAGTGAAAGTGAAAGTCGCTCAGTTGTGTCCTACTCTTTGTGACCCCATGGACTATATACAGTCCATGGAATTCTCCAGGCCAGAATACTGGAGTCGGTAGCCTTTCCCTTCTGCAGGAGATCTTCCAAGCCATGGGTTTGAACCTGCCAAATTGCAGGCGGATTCTTTACCAGCTGAGCCAACCAGGGAAGCCCGAGAAGCTCCAGAGAATTTAGTGTTACAAGGTGTAACCCTCTGTGGAGGCAACATTAACCGAGGAGTCAAAAGCCAACTTCTCCTTAGTGGATACCAGGTGCTACAAATCAGCTACAAATCAGATCTTTATTAAAGAAATATGATGAGGCCAGTGAATTGCACATTGGGCAGGAACAGGGGTAGAGTGTGATGTTCCTTCCACCACACCCTTCCCCTAGACAAACCTTGGTGGACTCCTCCAAGATACCTCTTATGTGTCTTCTCATCAGTGCCTGTTTTATCCTGGACAGCTTGGACAACATTAGGGGTGTGTGTCTCAGAACTAGTTGCTCTGGAATAGAAAAAAACAAGTGAATCTTTCACCATCACTCTGATTAGCTGCAGCCTATCTAGGAATACCTCCATATCCCTGTCTCCAAAATCAAACAAAGCTATTCCTTTTTTCAGTAGGTTCCTCTCTGGTAGTCAGCTCTTTCACAAGCCACCGCTTTGGGAGTAATCTGTATAAGGGAGGGAACCTATCTCCCCTTTAAATTTCCTTTTTAACTTCTGCCTTACCATCTCTGCCATCACTTTGTAAAGTGATGTTCTTCTCTAGCTTTTGTCATGGTTACTATTGGCTGAATTATGAGAGCATGCAATCTCTTAACACCAGTTTCCCTAAGAAGGTAGATCATTTAGATTCATCACTATACGTCATTCTCTACCAGCACCTCAAATGTGAGCATTCCTCTAATTAGTGCAGTACTAGGCATAGGCTCCATTATGCTTTCCAGGCTTCACTAAGAGTGCCCAGTCTCACAAGAAAACCCACTGTACAGCTTGAAGATTTAGGTAACAGACCAGTGGCATTTTGTTTCTGGCTTTCTGCATTCTTTGAAACTGCTACAATAGACATATTATAAGCTATTTAGAATTTATCTTCTAGCTTAGATGAACACTGGATAAAATTCTTAACTCATCTTCAATCCAAAAGTAAGGTTGTAGGCCCAGCATCAAAAAATGGGCAGTAAAGTCCGTGGAGTCATTCATGGTTACGTTTTGTGCATCGGATGTGCTGCCTTAATCCATATATGTAAAAACTGCACCTTCTTTCAGCATGAATGTGGAAAACAGGTCTTACAGATTTTGCACCTCTCATATCACTTTATACTGATTACTTTTGGCTACTAAGCATTCCAATAGTAGTTTTCCTTCCCTGATGGCTCAGGTGGTGAAGAATCCCCCTGTAATACAGGAAACCACCTGCAAGGCAGGAGATCCAGATTCGACCCTTGGGTTGCAAAGATCCCCTGGAGAAGGGAATGGCTACCCACTCCAGTATTCTTGTCTGGAGAATTCCATGACAGAGGAACCTGGTGGTCTACAGTCCATGGGGTCACAAAGAGTCGAACAAGACTAAAAGCAACTAACGCTGCTGCTACAGAAAATAAAGTACTTAACATTTTTATACTCATAAATTATACATTGTTGTACTCTGGTTACTATAGATAATTTGCCTTTGGTAAAATGTTTAAATTCTGGGCCTCCTAGGTGGCGCTAGTGGTAAAGAACCTGCTTGCCAATACAGGAGACATAAGAGACATAGATTTGATCCATGGGTGGGGAAGATCCCCTGGAGGAGGCCTGCAACCCACTCCAGGATTCTTGCTTGGAGAATTCCAGGGACAGAGGAGCCTGGTGGGCCACAGTCCACGGGGTCACAGAGAGTCAGACACGACTGAGCGACTCAGTAGGCACACAACTCTTCTCACAGATATAGGTCACTCTTTGGAACAATGATTATAAATTTTACTTATATACAGATATAGTAACCAAAAATTGCCTCTAGTAGTGACTTTTCTGACAAATATTTAATGTTTCCATGGCCTCCATAACCACAACTGGGTGACTTAAATAACAGAAATGTATTCTTTCACAGGTCTGGACTCTAGAAGTATGAATCAAGAAGCCATGCTCCCTCTGAGACCCTGGATAGAATGATCTCTCAATTCTTCCTAGCTTCTGGTGGTGGCTTTTAATCTTTGGCGTTCCTTGACTTGTAGCTGTTAAAACTCCAGTCTCTGCTTCCATCTGCTTGTATCATTCTTCTCCTTGTGCCTCTGTGTCCAAATTTCACTCACAAGGACACCGGCCATTGGATTAAGACTCACCCTAATCTAATATGGCCACATCTTAACTCAATTACATTGGAAGAGACCCTATTTCCAAATAAGGTCACAGTCAAGGTACAGGATATTAGGACTTGAACATATCCTCCTGGGTACACAAAACAACCCACATCATAAAGCAAGCAAAAATCAGTTTTTGTTAGCTGGTTCGCTGTTTCATGTTGTCATTTCTCTTTGCTTAAAATGATTTATTTCACTTGCAACATTGAATAATTTTGTTTGTATACATTACTAACATTATGGACTGAACATAAAATCAGAAATAAAATTGAAATTCATTTGTATTGTTATTCATCAAGGAGATTTTAAAACTTGGTTTCTTTATAATACTTTTTGTAGTGGCTGAAAAGAATTTGTGTTAGGCTTATGGAAAGGTGATGGATGATGAGTCAAGAAAATATGGGTCCTTGGAGAAGGCAATGGCAACCGACTCCAGTACTCTTGCCTGGAAAATCCCATGGACGGAGGAGCCTGGTGGGCTGCAGTCCATGGGGTCGCGAAGAGTCGGACACGACTGAGCGACTTCACTTTCACTTTTCACTTTCTTGCATTGGAGAAGGAAATGGCAACCGACTCCGGTGTTCTTGCCTGGAGAATCCCAGGGACGGGGGAGCCTGGTGGGCTGCCATCTATGGGGTCGCACAGAGTCAGACACGACTGAAGCGACTTAGCAGCAGCAGCAGCAGTCCTTCAATAGGAAGCGTAGAGCTAGAGTCCTGTGAACAGAAGAGTATGAAATTGCTTGTCCATGTGTGATAGCTTAAGGTGAACAGTGTCGGATTTGTGATCTCCGAAGAAGAAAATTTAGATTGGGGACCAGGGACTCAAGAGCTTTTGTGTAGCAGAGTTTTATTAATGAAAAAATCACAAAGAAAGCTTCTGACATAGATATCAGAAGGAGGTCGGAGAGTGCCCCCATCGCTAGTCTTAGCAAGGGAGCTATAACTCTTTACATTGGTTATTACAATAAATCAAAAGAATGTCTCAAGGTTGTAAAGATCTTACTAGACCCACTCCCACAATTTACATTTTAAGATGCCAGGGTTAAAACTAACAATAGAAAGATCTTACCAGACCCACTCCCATAATATACATTGTAAGATAACAGGATTAATCAGAAGGTTTTCAAGAAGGAGAAACATGTCCTCAAGCAGGATACATCATTGTTAGGTAATCCTTCAGTTCAGTTCAGTTCAGTTCAGTCGCTCAGTCGTGTCCGACTCTTTGCGACCCCATGAATCGCAGCACGCCAGGCCTCCCTGTGCATCACAAACTCCCAGAGTTTACTCAGACTCATGCCCATCGAGTCGGTGATGCCATCCAGCCATCTCATCCTCTGTCGTCCCCTTCTCCTCCTGCCCCCAATCCCTCCCAGCATCAGGGTCTTTTCAAATGAGTCAGCTCTTCGCATGAGGTGGCCAAAGCATTGGAGTTTCAGCTTCAGCATCAGTCCTTCCAATGAACACCCAGGACTGATCTCCTTTAGGATGGACTGGTTGGATCTCCTTGCAGTCCAAGGGACTCTCAAGAGTCTTTTCCAGCACCACAGTTCAAAAGCATCAATTTTTCGGCACTCAGCTTTCTTCACAATCCAACTCTCACATCCATACGAGACCACTGGAAAAACCATAGCCTTGACCAGACGGACCTTAGTGCAGAGTTTAAGCTGAGTTGTTTTGTTGTGTAGTCATCAGTTCCTGGCCTAAAGAAAAAAACTTTTATGTGACTAAGACTCAGGAATGTTAAAAAAAAATAATAATAATAAAGTTTGTCCTTTCCTCTTCCGTGAGAATTCCAGACCCCTGTCTTCTCCTTGAGAGCCCCAGACCCCTTTCTCCTCCTCGGGGACCCCAGACTTCCTATCAACCTGCCTAGGATTGACTCTCTGAGGTACACTGATGTTCTAATGTTATGAAATTCAGGTACAGTGGGGCTCTGGTTTTATGAAACAGAAAAGAATTTTATAGTCATTATTTAGCTTAGAATCTCTCTTTATGTTGTGTATTTATGCATCTTGTTTCACGAAACTACACTGACCCAGGAGAAATGGAAGATGGACTTGAGGAAGAATTGCTAAGAAGACCCTTGACTTAGTAACAATTACCAGTTATAGATATTGGTATTCCATATTGCTTACCTTTTGAAACTAGCTTGAATGTCTCTTACACACTTCCAAGTCAATGCTAATGTTTCATTGTGTTATAGCCACGCTTTCCGGGAAACAAACTCACTCAGAAGGACAATGCAGATAGTGAAGTGCAGTTTATTACACCGGCGGGCCCAAGGCAGAGTCTCCTCTCAGCCAAGGGCCCCGACCAGCATTTGTGAAAATCTTTTATACCCCATGTGTACGTGTCCAAACCCACCAGCCCAAATCCCTTGAGGCTTACAAAGGAAGGGTAAATACAACTACAATAACCCCATCATTCACGTGTTATGTGTTCAAACAGTCAACAATCAATAAGCCCACAGTTACATTCCAAATAGTTAATAACCGATAAGCCTGTGCTTACATTCTGATAGATAGTGTCCGGAGGCAGGGGTGATTAGTGTCTGTTTTCTCTTCAAGATTCCCCTGCCCAGAGGGAGATCTTATCCTTCCATTGTCGTTCTTCCCACAGGCGCTAAGCACAGAGTTCAGAGTCCACTGGAGAGGTGGCCGCGCACGATCAGCACAGACAGGCCTGAGATGGAGTCCAGGCCCTATGAATTCCTTCTTCAATTGTTGCTTCAAGTCTTCCTCTCTTAACCAATGAAATTTTCCTGCAGACCAGTTTAACAACCCTTATTCTCTACCAGTCCATCCCACCCTTAATTTTGAGTCAAGCTTCATAATCCTGTGGCCTGTAGCTCCAAGAGATTGCTTCATTTTAACCCACTTGTCCTAGAGATTCTTGGGGAAATGATGCTTTGGGTGATTAGACCTGGTATTTATGAATTAAAAAGGCACTTTACTAAGAAGAATAAGAAAACTAAATTGTGAAATTGTAAGACATATACACTGATAATCTTTATAACATAATGAATTCTCTATTTTGCCAGAAACTCTAGTTTAGAATGGCCATTCATAAAAAATTTAATAGCAGAGACAGTTCTCAAAAATACTGATTTCCTGCCCTTGCATTTCCTTTCATTCAGAGTCTCACTGTATAAAAATTGAATGTGCCTTTTGGCTATAGTGGATGTTAGCAGTTGCCTGTTTCTGCACTTTCCCGTATTATAAGCCTTTGAGTATTTTTTCTTTTTTTAAGCTGCTAATAGCACATGACACTATGCAGGGGACCTGTTTCTCATTTTACAAGCTAAGAAGGTGTATCAGTTTGGGCAGACACCCCAATCTTTTCACAGGGTTCTTTCCTTTCAAGAGAACTAGACAGATTAATATTGGCCCACTAATCTCCAAAAACCCCTTTTGTATTATACAATTCTGGTTTCATTAAATCTCTGTGTAAGGTCAATGAAGCATTACAAATTGAGAAGGTTACCAGATCCTAAAACAGATCTTAGCTAAAATTTATCATCAATTCCATGCAACATTTTCTGTTACTTCTCTGAATAATTCTGAATTAAAGATTTAATTTATTGACCTCCTAATTAAATATCATAATCAAAATATAGAAATTTAAAAGTGTTTCCATATAAAAAAATCATAAACTATTAAAAAGTGTTATTTAAACTTAAGTGAAGAATTCTATTATTTTACATAAATTTTATTTGAAGTTGAACTACCACTTATCTGTATTTTTAACTTAAAATTATTAGAATAAAGCAATTTTCTTTCTGGGTTATGATGTTTTATTATTTCATTTGATAAGTAGTTACAGATTTAGTTCTAGACTCATAAAATACTAAACTATATTGCATTGCTCATGTTACTATATGTACAAGTTATTATTATGTCTGATTTTCCTTTTAAGAAGAATTGACAAAAACTTTGATATGAAGAAATTGCATTTTTGTGTACTTGAGATACTGACTAACAGAAAGAGGCAAGGAGAGAAAGGGTAAAGAAAATAGGAGCTAAAATGTTACGTGGATTGTATTAATTCATAAGCAGTGAATCAGTGTGGGTGCTTAGAATTTAGATACTCGCTTAGGTTTTCAAGAGATGAAAGGTGGTCAGATGGGAACACTGAGCCCTCATTGCCAGAGGCGGAGAAGCCAGTCTGATATTCTGCATTAGTCTAGGACAACTGAAGTGAGGAGTTTCAGTTTGGTTGCAGTCTTGACTCAAATAGAAGGGGATCCAAATCCTCTTTACAAGAAAGTAAAGTACTAAGGATTCCCACATTTTAGCCCACATCAAATATGTGGCCACAGTGGAAAAGCTAACGTTTAAGTATGTGAAATACCATGAGTGACGATTAATATGAAAGTATGTTTAATGCATAAATGAGATTTGCTAATTATCAAATTCAGAAACTAAAATAAATATGCATAAGTAAAAGATGAAATTTTAAAAATCAGGAAAGACATAAATGACCAAAAACCAGTTGGCAGATAGCAAAATATAACAAAGAACACAATATAATGCTTAGAAATAAGAATAGAACAATGTATAACTTTTAAAAATCAAAGTAAAACTTTTAAAAATTAAAAACATAATCACTGACAAGACAGATTCAAGATATGAGTTATATAGCAGTTTAGACATAAATGAAAAGAGAACCCATGAAAGTGAAAATAGAGCTGGAAAAATGTCTCATGATATGGTTTTTAAAAACAAGACGGAAATTATGAGAGTTTAACAGACTTGGACCATAGAGTGAGAAGTTTCATCAATAGAGAGAGTATGAGAAAGATAATATTTGAAAGACCATGTTGCAATTTATTTTTAAGTAAAACAAACCTTTGAGCTCACCAGCACAAAATTTACAGCTTATATAGAATAGAACAAACAAAAATAAATTTGCACCTATTATATGGTAGAGAAACTGCAAAAGAAACAGAAGGAAAGGGAAGAAAGGAGAGGGGGAGTCCTTGAAAGGAAGGAGGAGGGAGAGGGAATGGTAGGAAGGGAGGAGGGAAGGGAGAGGGAGAGAGGGAAGGGAGACGGGAGAAGAGACAGAATGAAAGTATCTTTGTCATAAGCACACAGGGACGAGGCTAAGCAAACTTTTTATGAAAAAGGCCAGAGAGTTTTGTGTGTTTTGTAAAATTATTTTAGGTTTTGTGTGTCATGTAAAATTACTGTCTCATAGTTACTCTTTTTTATCCTTCAAAAATATAGACCCGTTCTTAGCTTGGGGGCCATGTAAGAAGAGGAAACAGGCCGCTAGGTGTAGTTTCCCAGTGTCTGCTAAAAGGACCTAGAGACGAAAGAAAGATCACTTAAGTGACAACAAGTTTCTTTATAGCTATAATGGAAGTCAAAAAACATTAGACAAATATCTTTAAATTGCTAAGAAAAAGTGACAGCCTACTCAGAAGTATGCTGCCATGAATACTGTATTTTTGGAATAAAAACAAAGTTTTAAAAATAGATAAACAAAAGCAGAAAACTGATCAACAACAGATCCTCAAAAACATTCGATAAATATTTCAAGAAGAAAAATTCTAAACTCTAGCAGAAAAATTCAAAAAACATAAAAATTAGTTTACCTGTACAAAAACTTGTGTATTTTTCAAATATAATAATAATGATAGTGTCTAAATTATAGAATTACAAAACATTTAAAACAGAAGTCAATATTGGCCAACAAATAGCATGTAACTAAAGAGAGGTGAGAGTTCAAATATTCTAGTTTGTTGCTTTATTTTTTTTTTTTCAAGAAGATGGCTGATTAACCTAGGCTTCAGGTCTAAAAGTATTTAATTCCATAGTAATTTTTCATATCTACTAAAAGAATAAAAGTTTATAAATCCCAAATTGATTATGGAAAAACACAAAATCAGAATAAAATTTTAATTTTATAAATTTTATTCTGTTTTTATAGTTTTATAAGTTTAATATAAATTAAATAACTATAATTTTATAAACAAATTTTCAGTCACTAAAAAAGGATTATAGATGCAAAGGAAAAATGAGCACAAAATAAGCACTAATATGTTAGAAAGCCAATAAAAATATAAAATGAGCCTAATATTGTTTTCCTTATTATAATAGTATTTTAAAGATATGTTGAGGATAAAGCTAGTGAAAGGGGAAATCTGGTCAGATACAATATTATTTCAAACATTAAGCAAAGCGATGATAAATGCACTTGTACCACTAGACGACTGGCAGGCTGCGTCTCTGCTACAGTCCGGACTTGCTGCTGGCTTAGTCCTGCTGTTATTCCATTGCCTGTGACACTCACTCTCTGCCTACCCCCAGAGAGCCGCCTTCCCTACTTCTCTGTCTTATTTGAGATGGAAACTCTCCTAGAGGCGGAACCACCTAATGTCTGGCTGCAGATCCCAGGGTCCAAGCACATCTTCAAAGAGGAAAAGTGGTCCCCCTCTTTTCTGTCTTCCTATCAGAGATGGCTTGTGCCCCATTTCCATGTACCTACAAAAAATTTTTGTCCCCTAACTGACTATATCCCCTCCTTTCAGCATCCATTTCTCAGATTTAATCAAAACCCTGTGGTGCTGTTTTAGTAAAAAATTATTCCTTATGTGATTATCAAAATAAATGATGGGTAGATGACCTTTAAGAAAAATAAAAATGAAATAACAGTAAAAGAACTACTTGTTTTTAGAGCAAACTCATTTAAAATTTCCTAATCATTTATCCTACATATATGTCTTTATTTGATAAGACTTTTTTCTTGATTATTTTATTAAAACGTTTTCCATATCACCTTCTTGCTTTCAAAGCAAAATTACTATGACTAATAAAGGGTAAATACTGATGTATAAGGGGCTTCTCAGCTGGCGCTAGTGGTAAAGAACCCATCCGCCAATGCAGGAGACTTAAGAGACTTGGGCTCAATCCTTGGGTTGGGAAGATCCCCTGGCGGAGGGCAAGGCAACCCACTCCAGTATTCTTGCCTGGAGAATCCCATAAGCAGGGGCCCTGGTGGACTACAGTCCACGGGGTCACAGAGAGTCAGACACGACTGAAGTGACTTAGCAGTTGCAGCAGCATCAAATATATACAATAAAGAAAAAAGCTTCAGCAGTTTATTCATTGTTACAAGCACACCTGGAGGGTTAGAGAACTGGAAAGACTCGTTACGGTGGTCATCTGACTTCCTAAAACTTTTTTTTTTTTCCATTATGAGTTATTACAGGATATTAAATATAGTTTCCTGTGATATCCAGGGCCTTCTCTGGTAGCCCAGTTGGTAAAGAATCTGCCTGCAATCCAGGAAACCCTGGTTTGATTCCTGGGTCGGGAAGATCCGCTGGAGAATGGGTAGGCTACACACTCCAGTATCCTTGGGCTTCCCTTGTGGCTCAGCTGGTAAGAATCCGACTGCAGTTTGGAAGACCTGGGTTGGATCCCTGGGTTGGGAAGATCCCCTGGAGAAGGGAAAGGCCACTCACTCTGGTGTTCTGGCCTGGAGAATTCCGAGGACTGTATAGTCCATGGGGTCACAAGGGGTCAGACGCGACTGTGCTGTATGGGGTAGAGGACCTTGTTGTTCATCCATCCTATATTTAATAGTCGGCATCTGGTAATCCCAAACTTTCAATCCAACCCTCTGCCCCCTCTCCTTTTGGCAACCATGGATCTGTTCTCAATGTGAGTCTGTTTCTGTTTTGTAGATAAGTTCATTTGTGTCGTGTTTGGAATCCACAAATGGGTGAGATTGTATGGTATTTACCTTTCTCCTTCTGGGTTACTTTGCTTAGTATGGGGCTTCCCTGGTGGCTTGGGTGGTAAAGAATCTGCCTGGAATGCAGGAGACCCAGGTTTGGTCCCTGGGTCGCAAAGACCCTCTGAAGAATGGAATGGCAACCCACTCCAGTATTCTTGCCTGGGAAATCCCACGGACAGAGGAGCCTGGCAGGCTACCGCCCATGGGGCTGCAAAGAATCGGACACAACTGAGTGGCTAACGCTAGCACGTGCTTAGTATGACGATGTCTAGGTCCATTCATGTTGTTGCAAATGGCACTATTTCATCTTTCTATGGCTCGGTAATATTCTATTGTTAATATGCACCCCGTCTTCTCTATCCATTCATCTGTAGATGGACAGTTAACTTGTTTCCCTGTTTGGCTGTCGTGAATAATGCTGCAATGAACATTGGAGCGCTGCATCTTTTTGATGCAGAATTTTGTTTGGATATTTGCCCAGGAGTGGGATTGCTGGGTCATATGGTAGCTCTATTTTTAGCTTTTTAAAGGAACCTGCATACTGTTCTCCATAGTACTACACCAGTTTACATTTCCATCAGCTGTATAGGAGGGTTTAAAACTCCTTTTTAACAAATTGTGGTGTGGAGAGATAACATAAGATCTACCCTGTCACAAATAGTTAAGTGTACAGTATAGAAGGTTTACAGCGTGCAGAGCAGATCTCCAGACCTTAGTCATCTTATATAACTGAAACTTTATACCCATTGAAAAGCAACTCCCCATTCCCAAAACTCTTAAAGGGTTCAGAGTCACTAAAGAAAGAAAGTGTAAAAAACATAAAATGCTTTAACATTTTATAGAGGGAGGAGATCAGTTTTATGGAAAGAATTGTGAGGAAAAGATAAGCAATAACTGCTATCTGACTGGGGCTTCCCAAGTGACGCAGTGTTAAAGAATCCCCTGCCATGGGTCAGAACGCTCTCTTGGAGGAGGCCATGGCAATCCACTCCAATATCTTGCCTGGAGAATTCCATGGACAGAGGAGCCTGGCAAGCTGTGGTCCATACGGTCACAAAGAGTCAGACACGACTGAAGTGACTAAGCATGCATGCACGCTATCTGATTGGAGCTTCCCGGGTAATGCAGCGGTAAAGAATCTGCCTACCAATGCAGGAGATGCAGTAGACAAGGGTTTGATCCCTGGATCGGGAAGATTTCCTGGAGGAGGGAATGGCAACCCGCTACAGTATACTAGCGTGGTTGCCTAGAGCATCCCACGGACAGAGGAGCCTAGTGGGCTCTAGTCCATAAGGTCACAAAGAGGTGGACACAATTGAGCAACTTGAGCACACACGCCGAGTAATGGTTTTTACAATATTGACACAATGCTGAGAAAAAAATACATGTTGGGCATTCCAGTAGATCTCAGACTGACCTCAGAGAGGTTCATGTGCCTCTGCACTTCCTGTTTTCACTGTTCTTTATTTTTTTAAATTACACAGTTCCTTCCACTGCAGAACCCACCGGTTCTTTCAACACTTGGAGTTACTGATTCAGCTAGAATTGCGTAACTTCCTTTGGTTTCTGTAGTGTCAGTCGTCTTCTATCACCATCCAACCTTGCATTTTCACTGCGAGGCCTGTCCAGTCTCTTTAATGTCCCTCTGATCATACATTTAGTTTTTGCTTTTCATACGTAATCATATGTTCTCATTTTACATAAGGTGGAAGGAGAAAGAGCAACCTTGTTTTCCTAAAGTTTGCTAAGTAAAATGTTTACTCGCTTGAAGAGTAAACTCAAAAAAGATGAGAATCTTATTTGAACTTATATTCCCTAGTGAGTATCTTGAGTGTGCACAGGAATTCTGAATCTCATATTCTTTTATTAAGTTCTTTGGCCCAACACATCTCTTTTCTCTGTTTCTCATTGCAATAGAAGCAAGCCATTTTAAAGCAAGCCCTGCTGTGTATGCATAATAAAAACCCTTTAGAAAAACCCCATTTTAACAGATCATTAAATATTATTGCTTGTGAGGGGCTAAAAATCCAAGATTCCAGAACAAACACATTTTTATTCTTTTGTTTTAATTTTTCTATTAGGATACTTAAACAGAACATGCATGCCATTTGAAATATAGCAAACCCCCAAAGAAAATCCACATACAAGGAAACTGAATACCTCTTAATAAACAGACAAACACAAACAAACAAAATCCTCCCCATATTGCCTAGAGATTTAAACTGTGGATTAAAGACAGACCTTCAACTGATTTGAAGTTTCCTGTCTTGACATCAGTTATCAAGTAAAAGCTGACAAATGCTGTAGAAATAAACATATCCTCCCAAGGTTTATTTTTAACTCCTAATATAATGATGTAGGCTTTGATTTCTTCAGTAGCTGCAGTATTTATAAACAAGGGGGGTTTCAGCTGAGGTTTTTGAGGATGAATGAGTAAAAGGGCCCAGACAGTGTATCAGTGAGGGCTGAGTAACACAAGGCTGCAATAACGGCAATTATTGCAGTCCTAGACAAGGTCTTTTTCTTTTTGAATGAAAATTTTGGTACATTGTACTTTTGGAGCATACCAAATTTCTCATCTCAGGTTATTTTTCAGTTTTTGATATGCTTTGTAATTCTATCTTGTGGCCTGATATGATGATCTTATTTAGGGAATCCATTGTTTTATGGAAACAGTGATAAGAGGTGGAGGTACAGATTCAACAGGGTACTCATTAAGACACTCTGGTGATGGAGCAGGGCGTGGAAGTTCCCTGCGGCTCTGCTCCCAGGTGATGACTTCCCCTGCTAGCTGGTGCCAGGAAACAGGGCAGATAGGCAAGATGACCCTGACTGGTATTGACTCAGTGACACTGTTGTAAAAATAATTAGCAATAGGGACTTTAGTTAAATGCTGAGTGCAATCACTGTATCACAATTATGGCAGTGGTTAGAAACTGTTTTTCACAGAGAAAATAAATGAATAGCACAGGGATAATTGCTGGGGTAATTGAGAAATGTTCTTGCTAAGAAAGCTGAGTGGAACCTCTTCTTAAAGGCTGTGTTTGCCTTTTATACTCGAAAGAGTAAAACTCTAGTGGACACAGGATTTCTTAGCCTGTCGTCATTTCCTGGGGCTTCTCCAATATGGTCTCTTGAATTCCCCCTGAATGTCCAATGTCACCAGATAGGTCAAGTGCGATCAGACTGGTCTTTCTCTGATTGTCGTCCCTGCTTACTCTGTCTGTTTATACTGCTAGCAACTCAGCAGCAAGCCTTTCCCCAGCCTTGGAGCACCTGGTAAAACTCCTTAGGCGGAGCAGTTGCATCCTTCAGCCTCACCCTAAGCTTCCCGTAGAGAACAGTGGGTTTTGTACAAAGGAGTTTTTAAGGTGTATGTTCAATGCTGACGCAGCAGTTGACAAGGTGCCTCGTGCTGGCAGGCTTTCCCTGTCTCCACAGATTAAGGGAACGCGCGCTTGTTTAAAAACATTAACTTTACATGTTGACACACACATTCAGTGAGAAAACAATTTTGTATTCCAGGAATGTAGGACAGAGGAGAAGGATGTGTAAGGAGTTTTTAATTATTAATAGGAGACAGAAGAGAAGGTGGGTTACCATTTAAAATAGGGAATAGTCAGACTCAGACTCATGAGAAGTATGATATTGATCAAATACAGGAAAGAGATTGTCTAACATGATATACTCTTCATATCATACTTTACCATTTGCATTACACTTAAAGATTTAGTCAGTTATTTAGTTTCTTCCTTTTTAGGACTAGATCTTAAACTTATTTTCTTTTAAGACATATTTATATATATATATAGCTGTTCATATTTTCTATTTTAGTAAGTCAAAATTGATAATTTATATATATATTAAAATATTAATTTTAAATTTATTGATATAAATTTACTAATAGTATACTTAATCACTTTACATTCTCTCTAATTCTCTCTTCAATTATCTCACTTTCTCAGAATTAAAGAGAATTCTGTTTTGTCTTTATTAGATATACCACAAGATTGTTTTTTTAACAGCCATCTTTTCATTTTATTTGCTGAAGATTTTTGTTTCCTTCTTTGTTATTGTCTGTCTTTCATATTAAGCTCCTATTCCTTTTGAGTTATTTTGCTGTATTTCAGTACCCTGAGTTGAATGCTCAATTCATTTATTTTTATTCTTTCTAATTTTGTACCCAATGTATTTTAGGATACACTATTTTTTACTCTGAGTATCACTGTGTAAATTCTATAGATTTTTGATACATAGTAACCTCACTATTCTACATTTTAAAATAAAATTTAAAAAAATAAAAATAAATAAATAAAATAAAATAAAGTCTTTTATTGATGTAACATGCACAGCCCAGTGCCAACTGAAAAGATCAAGTTTCCTGTTCAAAAATCAGAAAGAGTGAGCCACTGAAATTCTAAAATATAAAGCTTTTTCTTTTTTTCTGTGGTTGCTCTCACAACTCATTGTTTTTTATTTGCTATTAAATAGTGTTATAAGTAAAGAAATGTTAAGTTTTAAATTACTAGCATGAATTTTACTGTATATATGGTGACTATTTTAAGTGCAAATATTAAAGCATCAAACTGACACACAGAATCACCAGGATTACCCCACTGGTATTTTGTTGCCAGCACATGTGTGGCATGTCTTACATCTTTCTTACTGGAAGAGGCAAAAAGCATTGCACAAAACTGACAGAGCTCCTATCCCACTTCTTCATGTGTACACATCCTGCCAACATTTGCCAACACACCCTGCCTGTCTTTGCCTTACTCGGACTGAAGGAAAAACGAGTTACGGATTTCCCTATCTTTCCTTTTCTACGCTGTTGTTTTTAGTATAATGATGAGTAAGAAAGGATGGGCTAAGATCCCTTGGTCAAAAATTGAATTATAAAACAATATTTTGTTATTAATAAAGTAGTTAAAGGATAGAGCAGTTTGAACACATAATACTGAAGATTTTGATTATGAAGTTTTTTTCTAATTATACATATGATTTTGCTATTGTAAACAAAAATGGTAGAAATTGATAAAACCAATAGCCATTCTCATTAATATGAATATTAATCATTCTCATCTGCTCTCTGATCCCGAAATCAGAACCGCTTCGGGTTCTGTGTGACTTTTGTCCTTGGCACTATTGCTTGCAAAGTATTTCACCATTTATTAAAGCAAATGGAGCAACCAGCCATTCAAGCGAGAGACTGTGGGTCTTTAATCATTGGTCAAACATATTTTTGTACTTCTCACACACACACACACACACACACACAATGCTTATATACAATGACAGTTGTATTAAAATCAATTATAATGTAAGCCATAATTTCTAATTAGTGATTTTTTTATATAGTTCTTATTATTGAGTAATTGTAGCTCTGGTTTACTTCCTTGTTATAGAAATTTTTGCCCTAAAAGGAATGAACAGAGTTGAATTTTCTATTCCAGTTGTATGTGCTTTGTTTAAGTACGTTTTATGAATCAAACAAAGAGTGACTGTCCTAGATCACTTTCACTGAGCTACATAAAGTCAAAGCAGACTATTCATTTCTGTGAATCCTGTGTTCTCAGCTCTTCATGAAGAGCTATTCAATATGCATCATACTGGGAACATGCTCTTTTACTAATGCTGCCTGTATTTAAATAGTGCTATCTTCAAGCTTTTACTGAATAACCATTAATATATCTTGTAATTAAACATGGTTTTCCTAATGCATTCCCAGTGCAAATTCTTACTTTACATAACCATTTTGATTGATCTACATAGAAGGTGTTACCAGTACATCTTTTTATCTTGTAATAGTTTTATTAGCAATACCTCACAATCTTTTAATCTGTAAAGCTTTAAAGTCAGAAAGGAAGATTGATGTTACTGCTGCTATTGAGATATTAGGTTTAGACTGAAGTGCAGTACGAAGTGACATGAAAAGTTCAAGGCATCTCAACCCTGACAGAATCTACTCATTATTTAATTAGGCTCCGAAAGCTCTTAGCAGACATTTCTGACCTTATGGCAGAATCTTTCCAATCAAGAGGCACATCATTGAGAAGTGCTCAGTCTTAAAGGTGCCTTATTATACAAATCTAATTCTGATATTTTGAACTATATTATAGTACTTGGCAAGTCATGAGTCCTGAGATAATTCCCTCATCCTCTCTTTTTCTTCTCTGCTGTAATTCTACATCCTCTTATCAATTTTCTATTTATTTTCATACTGTAAATTTTAAAGTGGAATTCATATTTAAATAAATAATTTTTGTTTAAACAGTCTTTGTTTTCTTGATCTGTGCCTATCCAGTTAATGTAAAAGAACCTTTTTATAGGTCTACATTTACAATTATGTGTGCTTCAGAAAATATTGCAACATAAGCATTTGTTCTAAAATGGGAAAATCTGAGATTTGATAAAGATTGCCTGGTTAAAGGGCTTCTCAGGTGGTGCTAGAGGTAAAGAACCTGCCTGCCAGTTTGGGAGACATAAGAGACATGGGTTCAACCCCTGGGTTGGGAAGATCCCCTGAATGAGAGCATGTCAATCCACTTCAGTATTCTTGCCTGGAGAATCCCATAGACAGAGGAGCCTGGCGGGCTACAGTCCATGGGGTTGCACAGAGTTGGACATGACTGAAGGGACTTGACACAGACGTACTCACTGATTGTGTGTGTATATATATATTTCTGTGTAACTCATTCTAAATTTCCCCAGCTTTTCTGATCAGTAGCTTAAAATATTTAAGTTTGTGCATTAGGTGTCAGAGTTCTGCAATGACAAATATAATCAAATGTCAGCTTGCTTCAAGAGGAAAGATTTCAGTTATATTTCAAGCTTATTTGAATCTAATAAAATATCTAAACTGGTTTATAAAAAGGACTTTTCTGATGATATTATATCTTATTCTGTCTAAAATACTTGCCTAACAGTTGGAATTGACCAGAAGGATCACCGAGTCAGACAGGCCAACACTGGTAGGGCTTCCTTTCAACTCTCATTCTCTCTTATTCTGGCTGGGGCTGGGCACTCAGCCATCTGCAGTCACATCCGAAAGCATTTTGCCAAGTATGTAAAGGTCTTCTCTCTCTTTTTTCCTTCATCAACAGCTTAAAGTATTCCAAGGATTTCTTGTTATTGAACTACCCAAGTAACTTGCCTTCTAACCTTCATCTTTGCCTTCGATTATGGGATGGAGTTGGTAAGGTACTGTGGTTATCCCAGTCTGGGTTATAAATCTACTCCTTGGACTTGGAGTCCATTACATAGATAGGGGCCATACATTTATTTTCAGACACACATACATACTCAGACAATAAAGAATTTACTCCAAATACATAAGTATTATACAAAACAGAAATCAATCTTTCTTTACATAGGTAAAGAACTGAAGCAAAAATACATGCAGTATTGAGGATAATAGTAATTATCTCTAATTTGGCTTGAATAGAAGGTGGGAGTAATAGAAAATGAGTTTTAGAGTTGAAACTGGGACCATGTCATGGAATGTCCTGTTTATGTGGCTGAGAGTTTTGAATTTGTTTCTGAAAGCCATTTTCAGAGAAGAGGTCCTATGAAAAGAGCTGTGTTTTGGTGATATGCAGCTGGGTTCTCAGTGCCGATAGCAGGTGGTAGATATTAGAAATGAAAAAATCTCGAATGTCTTTTCAGTAGATTCGGTAAGAGGTTAGAAGGTCATTACAACAGAAAAAAAAAAAAACTGGAAATAGAACTGCCATATGACCCAGCAATCCCACTCCTGGGCATACACACCGAGGAAACCAGATCTGAAAGAGACACGTGCACCCCAATGTTCATCGCAGCACTGTTTATAATAGCCAGGACATGGAAGCAACCTAGATGCCCATCAGCAGACGAATGGATAAGGAAGCTGTGGTACATATACACCATGGAATATTACTCAGCCGTTAAAAAGAATTCATTTGAATCAGTTCTAATGAGATGGATGAAACTGGAGCCCATTATACAGAGTGAAGTAAGCCAGAAAGATAAAGACCAATACAGTATACTAACACATATATATGGAATTTAGAAAGATGGTAACGATAACCCTATATGCAAGACAGAAAAAGAGACACAAAAGTATAGAGCAGACTTTTGGACTCTATGGGAGAAGGTGAGGGTGGGATGTATATTATCAATGTTAATTATCAATTAACATGTATATTATCAAGTGTGAAACAGATCGCCAGTCCAGGTTGGATGCATGAGACAAGTGATCAGGGCTGGTGCACTGGGATGACCCAGAGGGATCGGGATGGGGAACACATGTAAATCCATGGCTGATTCATGTCAGTGTATGGCACAAACCACTACAATATTGTAAAGTAATTAGCCTCCAACTAATAAAAATAATTGGGAGAAAAAAATCCCTTGCTGCCAAAAAAAAAAAAGGAGGATCCTAACAGTGATGGTCAAGACTAAAGCAAAGGAGATGATTGAGATGCTATCAAAGTACACTCAGTAAGATTAGGTAGCGGTTCGTAGAAGGAAGGAATCAATAGAGCAGTAGTTATAGCAATAATGAAGATGACGCTAGGACTTCAAATCTGTGTGATTCAGAAGATTGTGGTGCTTATATAAAAAAAGACAAATAGAAACATCAGGGGAGGAACTGGTTTAAAGGGGAAAGAATAGTGAGGACATTTGTCATTTGGGGGTGTATGGTATTTGAAGTTTAGGAGATGTCCAGAAAGCAGTTAAATCTAGTGCTAAAACTTTAAGGAATGGTCACTTGCTAGAGATGTGTATGGAATCACTTATAGATAAGAGTTTGTGATTAAAAATATCACATATATATGATGTATGTGTGTACAGTTGGAGGGGTGGATGTGTGTGTGTGTGAGTGTGTGTGTGTAGAAATAGAAGAGTTTATTGTGGGAACAGATATGATGTCGTTAGAGGACTATAAACCTCATTGTGCAAATAATGGTTGATTTATATAACTGGGCAAAACTTAGACTCAACATGATAACTATTTTCCCAAATTTTAAGGGCTAAGAGTTGGAAAATAAATATGGTGAGAGTTTGGCAGAGATTGCATTTTAGTAAAGAAATTAAGACCCTGTAATTCAGATCCAGTATCATCAAGTTATTAAGATAATACCATGCTCACTTGTATAAATGCCATAACTCAACATTGACAAGGGCCAGACATTAGACTAAGTGGACTTGTATTAGTTTCCAATGGCTGTTGTTACAAATTTCCAAAAATGTGGTGGCTTAAAACAACAGAAATTTTATTCTCTCATAGTTGCAGAAGCCTGAAATCCAAAGTTGTTTCAGCAGGTTGAAATCAAGGTGATAGCCATGCTAAACTGCCTCCACAGGTTCAAGGGGAAAATCTGGTGCTCGCTTCTTGCAGCTTCTGGTGGTTGCCAGCATTCCTTGATTTGTGGCCACCTCCCTCCAATCTCTGACTCAGTGACCACCTTTCCTCCTCTTCCTGTGTGTGTATCACATCTCCCTCTACCTCCCTCTTGCAAGGATTCCTGTGATTGATTTAGAGTCCATCCAAATAATCCAGAACAACTGCTAATACTTTGTCATATGAAGTAACATTTACAGTTTCCAGGAATTAGGACCTGGGGCCATGTTTCCGCCTACTCTAAGACTTTCTCATACATATCTTTCCTTAAAGCAATTCTAGGAGGGGTGTACCATATTTTTAATCCTTCTTGAGCAGCATGGGAAAATGAATGTCAAAGACACATTTTGGCACATAGCTCGTAGTTGTCAGAACTTTACTTCAAGCACAGTTTTGCTGTTTAAAGGCTGAGCAATTTTTCATTGTCACACAACATGAAATTAAACCCTGCTGTGAGCATTTATGTTTCCCTTTTCCATTCACTGCCGTGATTCTGCACCACACTGCTTCTATAACAGGTACACTTTCACGCATCTCAAAGGGAAAAGAGGGGGCACTCACATTAAATAGCATGGCAGCTATAAGAAGTGGCATCTCGCTGGACATTGTTGGAAGTACTTGAAACCATTTATTGGTAGGAAGGCACTCAGATTCTGAAGAATTGTAACAAATAAAAATCCTCTTAAATATGACTTTCTGCCTACAATCACTGCTCCTGGAGCCCAAGGGTATTAGCCCGCTTTTTATTTTGCTCCCTCACAAACTCTGCTTCCCCTGATGTCACTGAGTTTTTGCTTTTAGTATCTTACATCAGGCAAGGATAATTTACAGCCATCACGGTCTTTTGTTCCTTTCAGTTTGTTGCACACAGCACACCGTACGTGCACCCCAACCTACATTCCCAGAGCTCCTCTTTGTCCTCCCACGGCCATCAGATGTGTTGTTGAATACAACCTCTCAATCCTGTGTGGGCAGTATGACCCACAGTTTACAGATGCAGGGCAGCATGAGTAGGCTTGTGTTCACAAACTTTTAAACCTGATGAAGTATCCCTCTTAGACAGTACGCGCCTGCGAAAAGGGAGGTAATGAGCAGGTGGCTACCTCAGCCTGTACAGAAAAAAGTCAGACATTCATTAGTAAGGTGTGGTAGATTCGGATGTGGTGGGAACCTAGGACTGAACGAGTCTTAATTTCAGGATCCAGAAGGAGCCTGGGCATCTTTCTGAGCTCTTGTTTTTTAATTTTTATCACAAAATTTGGTACATGTGCCATGGAATACTAGCTCCCATAAGTGAAATGGGAAGATAGTTTCAAATGCAGACAGCTTGCAAGGTGTTGGTAACCATTCTGCATGTGATAGGGATTCTGAATGGACACGTGAACACGTAATATCTTCTTTCCTAGACATCTGACTGCAAGCATCAGATACGATCACATTAGTATTGTTAGAATTCAATGCACAACAAAGACAGTTGTTTTTCCTTATTATATGCAGTTCCCAATGCTTTTTATTTCTCTTTTATAACCTCAAGGGATTAACATAGGTACCTTCTCAAAGGAAAATTTTCACTTACTACAAAGACTATGAGGTCCTTCTTATGGATCACACTAAAAGTTCATATCTTTGCCCATGTCTTTTGTTTGTTTTTGTTATAACCAACGGCCTTAGTTATACTTGGATTTATCTTTTTATTAGTTAAAACAAAGCAAAACTTCTTTAGGGATAAAAAATTCCCTATGAACTTAGACATTCTTAGTTAAATTATATGAATTTCACTTAATTCAGTTTAACTGTTACTGAATAATTATGAGTCTTGTCATGAAAGTCGTGCTCCAGGAAATACAAAGATAGAAAAGAATCTGTTCCATAGTGCTTAACATAGGTGGTGTGTGTGTGTGTCTTTGTGTGTGTGTGTGTGTGTGTCTTTGTGTGTTGGGGGGCAGAATCCAGAGAGGCAATTTAAAATTAGTATGGAAATAACTATTACTTGAGACAAGATAAACCCAATAATTGGTAGATTCAAGCAAACTGCAAAGGGTCATTAAGAGAACAAGGATAACAAGAAGTCACTTCCAAATGGAAGAATGGAATGTTTGATGCTGAAAGCACTGTTGGGAATAGGCTTTGAAATGGTACTTTTCCTTTGAAGCAAGGAAGGAATGCAATCCAGAGGGGTCGAATAGGCATGGGTAAAGCAAGACATTTACTAGGAATACATGTATTTTGGCCAATATATGTGGGACGTTACAAGATGGATTGTGATAATCATTTGAGTCACACTAAGAGTAGTTTCCAATGCCAGAATGTGGTACTGAGATTTGATTCTGTGTACATAGGAAATATTTAGAAGGTTTTTGTACACAGAATTAGACTTTGGGAATATTTATTTAGCAATGCTGTGGAGAATAGTTTGAAGTGGAGCTAAAGATGGAGTCAGACAACTGCCTAAGAAGTAATGAGAAGCCTGTGATAAGAGGTGGAAAATGGGAATACAAATGAAGGGTTAGATTCAAGGGGCTTCCTTGGTGGCTCAGACGGTAAAGAATCCGCCTACATTGCAGGAAACCCGGGTTTGATCCCTGGGTTGGGAAGATCCCCTGGAGAAGGGAATGGCTACCCACTCCAGGATTCTTGCCTGGAGAATCCCATGGACAGAGGAACCTAGCGGGCAACAGTCACAAAGAGTTGGACACAGCTGAGCAACTCACACTAACACTAGATTCAAAAGCCAGTTTTAATAGTAGGATTAACAAAACCCGGAAAACAATTGGAAATAAATGATGAATCCATCGAGTAGCCAAAGATTACTTGGATATCATCTACAGAAATAACTAACAGAGAGAAACAGATTTATTGAAATGGAGGAAGGTGACAAGATTACTTCTGAAACCTCCAATATAAGTCTTATTACATGTGTATGTTCTCTTATGTTTTCCTAGTACTGCATTACTTTTGCTTATTCACTCTATTAGTGTCTTTGATTCAATGATGAATCACCCTCCTGAATGGAGCAATACAAGGAAACGTAAGACATAGTCTCTGCTCTCATGGGAAAAACAGTTGACCCTTGAACAATATAGGTTTGAACTATGCGGGTCCACTTAAATGCAAAATTTTTATCCATGGTAAAGACTGCTCCTGCTGCTGGTCAGCCTCTTAGCCGTGTTCAGCTCTTTGCCATCCCATGGACTGTATGTAGCCCACCAGGCTCCTTTGTCTATGAGATTTCCCAGGCAAGAGTACTGGAGTGGGTTTCCATTTCCTCCTCCAGGAGATCTCCCCAACCCAGGGATCTAACCCATGGCTCCTGCTTGGCAGGCAGATTCCTTACCACTGAGCCGCCTGGGAAGCCCATAATAAATACTGCCACTACTACTCCACGGTCATTTAGGGGAGTATTTAGTAACATAAAGGGCTTCCCTGGTGGCTCAGACGGAAAAGAATCTGCCTGCAGTGTGGGAGACCTGGGTTCGATCCCTGGATTGGGAAGATCCCCTGGAGACGGGCATGGCAGCCCACTCCAGGATTCTTTTCTGGAGAATCCCATGGACAGAGGAGCCTGGTGGGCTACAATCCACGGGGTTGCAAAGAGTCGGACACGACTGAGCGACTCAGCCCAAGCACATGTAGTAACATAAAATGTAGTGAATGCTAAGTACCAAACAAATGACATAGTCAGTACTAGTTACTTTAGAAATTCAGAGAAATGAATATAATTTTCTTTTTATTATTTTGGTTAAACAATTACTCTGATTAAGGCTTCACAACAGTCTAGAAAGGCACAGTTTGTGCCTTCAAGGCATTTACAATTTAAGCACTGGAAGACAGATTGTAGATAAAAAAGCATAGTAAAAAGTTAACAAGTACAAGGATTAACACAAGATTGGGTTAGTGGTCGATCATGTCAGTATGAAAAAAAGAATCCACGATATATTTCTCTTTTCAATTACCCTTCTTTACTTTTCTCTTTCATTCACTTTCCTTCATAGAAGTGATCAAGTAATGATAGAAGAGATGATTAAAACATAAGAAATGTGTAAATTATTTTCATATAAAATTAGTTTTTATTCATTCAAACAGCCTTTTAGGTACAGCTGCATCACTGTGCTTCTCACACTCAGCCTGAATGATTGAATGACTAGGAACTCTGCATGTGTGTGTCCTTGAAACTAACGCTGTGATGCCTAGTACATAATAGGTGCTCAACAAATGTTTATCAAATTGAAATGAAAATTTTTTCCTCTTTGGACTCAACTGCTTAATACTTAGAGGCCTGTGGTGCTAATATTTAAGATGGATTGGTTCATTCTGTTCAAGTACCACATAACCATTCACACACCATTGAGTTTAGTACTATTAAAAGGTAATTTCCCTTCTGGGAATTATGCCCGTTGTAGACACATTTTACATATTCAGTCTTTTTTATCATCAGTAGGCAGGTAAAGAGATTAAAATGAAAGATTTTTTTCAAGTGCACAATTTTCCACATAGACTTCATTTTGAAATTCCTGTGTATTCTGGAAAAAAAAAAAATGGAAGTCCTATTGAATGCACCTACACCCAACACTATTAGTCATGTGCCTTTTTTAAAGAAGAAAATATTAATGTTTGATTTCTGTACAACTCTATTCACCCAAATAACTTAGAAAAGCTACTATTTTTTCCTTTTTATATCAATGTAATAAAAGCCAATGGAATTAATTGAAAATGCCATTTTGTCCAATTTTACAAGTTTTGGCCCACTGTGATACATTCAGTGTATTTTATTTTGTTTAATGTAATGTTTTTACTATTACTTTTAATTCATACATTTTAATAACTCAAAGAGAGCTTTTGTGTTTTATTTTCTCAAATAAGTTCCTTTTTGGACAAAACAATTTAATACTTAATAGCCTCTCAAATTTATTATAGAGAACTTTACAGCAAAATTGCTCCAACATCTGTTATCTCCTTTCTTATTATAACCATATGACTAGGAATTACTGTTCTTATTTCATTTTTAATAGATAAAAAACTGAGGCTTAGAGAAATAAGTGACTTGCCTGCAATTCATATGTTCATAGTTACTACCTGTGAAGCTAAAATTAGAGTGGAATTATTTGGATTCCTCAATCAGTACTCTCAATATTCAGATAAGCAAATATGCCATACTGTAGCCAAATAACAATGAATATTTATTCTGTATATTAATAATAAACATTGCAAGCATTTACATATGCCAAGCACATCCTAAGTACTCTATGTGTGCTAGCTCATTTAATCCTTGCTACAACTCGAAGTTTAAACAGGAGCAGAGGCCCAAAGAAAGTAAATAACTTGACCAAGAAAGCACACCTAGTTAAGTCCTTGAACTAGAACGTGCGCCCAGCCAGTCTGCACTATGTTGCCTTAAGTGTCGTTCTCATTGCCAGCATTTCAGTGACAAGAATAGATTTAATGAAACAAATGTAAGTTGATATCTTCTAGAACTACACTTCCTATCAATGAATTTAGAGAAAGTTACCCTAGAATCCTGTAATTCTGTGAAGTACTTAAATAGAAGTTGAATTTGTTTCCCCATTCTAAAAGGTAATTTCTATTAATGGTAACTCTTTAATGTTTTATAGTTAACATTCAATAGAGTTTTACTACATGGAAAGGTTCTTACTATTCATTATATAAATTAGAATCACAGAACTTTATCACATAAATGAACAGGGGCTAACAAGTATTAGATGATGTGAACAGCACCAAGTACTTGCCTAGCGAGGCTGAGACAAGCTTAGCCTCAGATCTTCCCCAGTGAAGAAAGGTGTGAATCTAACACAGGAATATAATGTGTATTATGTGTGTGTGTGCATATGTGTCTTCACTGCTTTTTTAAAAAATTAATTGTGGAGTGGTATGAACTAGGTAGCTGGCTTGCAGGTCTCTTAGGTAGAGCTCAACTCTCCTTGAAAGACAGTCAACTCCTGGATGAAAATCCTACTGTATTTAACGGCAAATAGCCAAATGAAAAGTGGAAGATTTACTTTTCCAAATACTTTTTGAAAAGTTTCTAACTGCACATATATATGGACTTTTAAATAGCTAATTCCTTTTTAAAGTTAATTTTATTGTTCACTGATTTGTCGCCTATTCTAGTAATTAAGTGAAGGAAGAAAGTCCAGCTCGTTAAGTCATCAAATCATATTTAATTTTCTTTTTTTTATTCTTCTTTTCTTATACTAAGTCTGATTGGTGCTGTAATTCAGAGGGCAGAATGCTTTTAAGAAGATCACAGGTATATACTTGATTCTATTATTAGCAGAAGAGACACAGAGAGGTTTCTGACAATCATGCGGTTCCTCTATATGCAGGACTTATTATTAAATTATTATTCATGTGCTTATTAAGGCATTTCAAGTGGCTTTGGATCATTGAATGGAATGATGTAAAGTTTTAAATTATCCCTGGAAGCATACAATTAGCAGGCATTCACAGAAAACTAAGCAACTAGAATAAATCATTATTCCCTTTTAATTCATTGATTTTTATTAAATTTCATGTCATAAAAATGCAAAAATCATTTTGTTATTATATCTTAGTCTCAATTTAAATCAACTAACTTATTGGTAATGACTTAAAGTGTGCTTAATTAAATAGAAATTATAATATATAATATGTTATGCATCATCAAATATTCTAACATAAATCAAAAGGACACTATTACCCTTAATGATTTATGCAAAGAACTATGATAGTATTCTATACACTCAAAAGTGTGTTATTCAAAAAATTAAAAACAGAGCTACCATATGATGCAGTAATTTCACTCCTAGATATTTATCCTCCCAAAATGAAAGTACTAATTAGAAAAAGATAAATGCACCCCTATATTCACTGAATCATTATTTGCAAGAGCCAGGATATAGAAGGAACCTAAATGCCAATCAGTAGACAAATGGCTAAAGAAGATTTGGTGTGTATGGTTTACACATATAATGGATACACACATAATGGATAATTACTAAGCCATAAAAATAATAAAATTGTGCCATTTGTGAAAATATGGATAGACATACAGAATGAAGCAGGACAAAGGCTAATAGAGTTCTGCCAAGAGAACACACAGGTCATAGCAAACACACTCTTCCAACAACACAAGAGAAGACTCTGCACATGGACATCACCAGATAGTCGACACTGAAGTCAGAGTGATTATATTCTTTGCAGCCAAAGATGGAGAAGCTCTAAACAGTCAGTAAAAACTAGACCGGGAGCTGACTGTGGCTTGAATCAGAACTCCTTATTGCCAAATTCAGACTGAAACTGAAGAAAGTGGGGAAAACCACTAGACCACTCAGGTATGACCTAAATCAAATCCCTTATGACTATACAGTGGAAGTGAGAAATAGATTTAAGGGACTAGATCTGATAGACAGAGGGCCTGATGAAATATGGACAGAGGTTCGTGACATTGTACAGGAGACAGGGATCAAGACGATCCCCATGGAAAACAGATGCAAAAAGGCAAAATGGCTGTCTGAGGAAGCCTTACAAGTAGCTGTGAAAAGAAGAGAAGCAAAAAGCAAAGGATTAAAGGAAAGATATTCCCATTTGAATGCAGAGTTCCAAAGAATAGCAAGGAGAGATAAGAAAGCCTTCCTCAGGATCAATGCAAAGAAATAGAGGAAAACAACAGAATGGGAAAGACTAGAGATCTCTTCAAGAAAATTAGAGACACCAAGGGAACATTTCATGCAAAGATGGGTTCAATAAAGGACAAAATGTTATGGACCTAAGAGAAGCAGAAGATGTTAAGAAGAGGTGGCAAGAATACACAGAAGAACTGTACAAAAAAGATCTTCATGACCCAGATAATCACTATGGTGTGATCACTCACCTAGAGCCAGACATCCTGGAATGTGAAGTCAAGTGGGCCTTAG